>NC_065410.1:7791833-8094863 GCF_024362695.1 Pectinophora gossypiella
TCAGAAATCAGAATCAGCTCTTCATCCAATTTTAATTTATACATGACGTTAAGCTTATTTCATACGATCGCTTACCACAAGAGTTAAAAATTGCTTCGACCTATATACCGACAGAGATAGATAAATAAGTTTTTATTCTACTATTCACATAATACCATCGACTTCACAATATTAGTATGGTATAATTAAATATTGTCTGTGGTTCCAAATTGTTATTGGAAATTATATGAAGAGAAACTGACTGACATCAACAGACAACCCAAGTTGCTTGCACTAGAAAGTTGAAATTTTGTACAAAAATGCTTTCTATTCCTAAGCACAAAGAAGAACTTTTTGGAAACTCAACTAATAAGGGGTGAAATACATTTTACACGGACCTAGTAATAAAAATAGTATAACATTAACAGCCTATTAAGTCCCATTGCTGGGCCCAGCAATATAATATACGTATTATTAAAAATAAGAATATCATCGACTAAACTTTAATTATCCCGACGACTCTCCTGATTTATGATTATGAGTAAGGACACCACATTCCATTGCACGCAGCTATTCTCAGCCGAATGTAAGAAGAGGAAGTCCTTTTAAATCGATAGTTTTTTTCTAATACTACGGGCGGCGCTAAAGCCACGAAGGAATTTCATTCAGACATCGTTCATTCAAAGGGCCCGTTTTGTTCGCTAGCTTGACAAAAAAATGAGAGTATAATAGCTGTTTGTGAAGCCCTTAGCGACGTGCCGTCTGCTCGCCCACGTAACAATACAGGATGATGTTATTCAAGAACAAAACTCAATTTCATTTCATTCATATTTTTTTTTTTTTCATTTCATTTTTTAACATTCTATGGATGTCATTTTTAGTGTAATTACTGGAATCCTTGGCCGATTAAGAATGGCGAATCAATTTAGGAAACGAACTTTTCTAGACTGAATTGTATCTTGTCCTTTGGTTCTCTTTGCTCTCATACCAAGCATAGCAATGTACACAAAAACGTAGGCAGTTTGTATAACACATTCTACTGCCGATCACAGGCCCCCATTATTAATTTGAGAGATTACTACGCTTACTCTACATTGCTACTCAAGTAAGGGTTGCTGAAAAGTTGGTAAAGTACGGTAAGACACGATAAGGTTTGGTATGGTATATTTGAGTTGATATGTTCCCGTTCTTCAATTAGATATTAAATTTGTTATTAATAAAATGAATTAGTATTAACATGGCCCATAGCAAGAACAGCAACACCCTGTACTTACAAGATGGTCGACGTGATATAACGCCTGTCCTGCCGGCACCGGTCTACTTCTAAGAAGAATCCTCGGAATGACACACTCTAATGGCGTTTTTGATACCTCCATAATTATACAACTTTTATATAATATATAAATTAACATTCTTCCATATATAACAACGATTGAAAAAAAAAACTTAATTACTTATTAAGGCGTTTGTATATTATGCCCAAACTACTTTACATTCCAAGAAACTCTTTAGAGCTTTTTATTGGCATTTGTTTGTATTTACAAGCATCCATTTTTTAAAAATGGCTATAAGCTACCCTAAAAAAAAGAAAGAAGAGAAGGATTAAACGAAGTAAAATGGAAAATCGTTTATTAATTATATTGTTGCAGAAAAAAAGCTTTGCAAGATATTCTAGTAAGATACTTTTCGATAGGCCATTAACTACTGGAATAGGATAGAGAGCTTGGTTGTTTTAGTGCAAGTGGGTTTCTTTGCGATGTAGACAAGTCTTTAACGAAAACACACAACTTTTAAAGAATCAACAAAGACCTCAACCCTTGGTAAAAGGGTTGGTGGTGGAAATGGAATGTCAAAAAAGCAAATGAAAAAAAAACTTGAAAAAAATGATAATTATGAATATAAAACTTAGGTACAGTAAATAATCAGAAGTACCGTAGTAAATAGACAGCCATAAAAGACCTGATATAGGACATTGAGTACACAGTTTTAATGCTTATAATTAATTGCTATACAAACAACCAAGAAAATATTTCTCTGAACTTCTTTGGAATTATACTAGTCGGGTTTTATTTTTTAAACTTATATTTCTATTTTTTTTTTTGTATTTTATTAACATATTTCTATTTATATTTTGAGACTTGCTTCTTTGCTTCCATTATATATGTTTCATGCAAGATTTGGAGATAAGACCTATCTGGAACAGAAGAATATTTTATCAATTTACAACTTTGTGCATAATACGTATACAATGAGGAACTTTCCAATCGGCGATCCCCAACAACACGATAGATGGCGTTGTTAAGTTTTTTTTCGTTATACTTCTATTTGCATGGATAACAGACATATGCATCTTTTTTCTTTGTTTTTGGGTGAAAAGGGTCATCACCCTTTTCATTACGCCAAGATACGATTAAAATTATTTTTATTTTATTTTATTTGGGGAGCTTACAACTAAATTTACAATGTTGCATACTAACTTCCACCCATTATTATTCTGATCAAAATAAATAAGAGAAGCAATATAGGTATCAACATCATTCTATATCATGTGATCCAAATATCAAGCAACAGTAATTTCAACAATAATCTATACTTATAATAAATCTGTAGAGAGGTCAATTCTGTACATTAAATTTTTTTTCAAAATAACTATCAGGGGGTGATAAGTGATCGATACTGATGCCAAAAATGCAATCAGTAAAATTTTTGTCTGTCTGTCTGTCTGTCTGTCTGTCTGTATGTTCCTTATAGAAACAAAAACTACTAGACGGATTTTAATGAAACTTGGTACAATTATTCTTCACACTCCTGGACAGGTCATAGTATACTTTTCATCACGCTACAATCAATAGGAGCAGAGTAGTGAAGGGAAATCCTTTTGTATGAAAAATCTAAACCACTCAAGTTAGACGTTTGAAATTTGGCATGCAGGTACCTTAGATACCGTAGAGGTGCACTAAGAAAGGAATTCCCGAAATTCCTACGGGAACGGGAATTAGCGGGAAAATCCTTTTGTATGAAAAATCTAAACCACTCAAGTTAGACTTTTGAAATTTGGCATGCAGGTACCTTAGATAACGTAGAGGTGCACTAAGAAAGGAATTCCCGAAATTCCCACGGGAACGGGAATTAGCGGAAAAATATTTTTGTATGAAAAATCTAAACCATTCAAGTTAGATGTTTGAAATTTGTCATGCAGGTACCTTAGATACCGTAGAGGTGTACTAAGAAAGGAATTCCCGAAATTCTCACGGGAACGGGAATTAGCGGGAAAATCCTTTTGTATGAAAAATCTAAACCACTCAAGTTAGACGTTTGAAATTTGGCATGCAGGTACCATAGGTACCGTAGAGGTGCACTAAGAAAGGAATTCCCAAAATTCTCACGGGAACGGGAATTAGCGGGAAATACCTTTTGTATGAAAAATCTAAACCACTCAAGTTAGACATTTGAAATTTAGCATGCAGATACCTTAGGTACCGTGGAGGTGCACTAAGAAAGGAATTCCCGAAATTCTCACGAGAACGGGAATTAGCGGGAAAATCCTTTTGTATGAAAAATCTAAACCACTCAAGTTAGACGTTTGAAATTTGTCATGCAGGTACCTTAGGTACCGTGGAGGTGCACTAAGAAAGGAATTCCCGAAATTCCCACGGGAACGGGAATTAACGGGAAAATCCTTTTGTATGAAAAATCTAAACCATTCAAGTAAGATGTTTAAAATTTGGCACGCAGGTACCTTAGACACCGTAGAGGTGTACTAAGAAAGGAATTCCCGAAATTCCCACGGGAACGGGAATTAGCGGGAAAATCCTTTTGTATGAAAAATCTAAACCACTCAAGTTAGACGTTTGAAATTTGGCATGCAGGTACTTTAGTAAACTTAAAGCTTAGTTGCAACAGGATATTACAAAATTCCCACGGGAACGGTAGTTAGCGGGAAAAAACATTTGTATGAAAAAATCAAATCTAAATAAAAGGAGAAACTGACTGACTCAGTGACTGACATATCAACGCATAGCCTGAACGGCTAAATGTAGGCATTTGAAATTTGGAAGGGACATAGCTTAGGTACCGTAGAGGTGCACTAAGAAAGGAATTCCCGGAATTCCCACGGGAACGGAAATTAGCGGGAAAATCCTTTTGTATGAAAAATCTAAACCGCTTAAGTTAGACGCTTGAAATTTGGCATGCAGGTACCTTAGTTAACTTAAACCTTAGTTGCAACAGGATATTGCAAAATTCCCACGGAAACGGGAGTTAGCGGGAAAAAAACATTTGTATGAAAAAATCGAAACCGCGTAAGATAGATGTTTTGAATTCAATTCAATTAAATTATTTATTGCATTCCATGTAGTACAATGGGGTGTTACATAGGCATAGGAACTAAAACATGGACCCTGTAGGGCACAGCAACGTTGAAGGGAAGAGAGGAAGTGTGTATTAAAATTAAAACTCGATGAACAATCAATTAAAAAAAAATCAATTCAATCAATTGATTCAATCTAGCATGCATGCATACCTTAGTAAATATAAAGTTTATTTTTGGCTGTATTTTGAAAAATGGGAGTTATTGGGAAAAAAATTGTATGAAAAAATCTAAACTGCATAAGTTAGATGCTTGAAATTTGATATGCACTCCCACACACACAAAGATCTCTCTCTTATATAACACGCCACGCGGACGAAGTCGCGGGCAAAAGCTAGTTCAAAATATTTATTTGGATCACATTATTTATAGAATGATGTTGATACTTATATTGCTTCTCTTATGTTAATTATCACGTTAAAAGTGAATAACGCCATCTATCGTGTGTTTGGGGAACGTCGATTGGGAAATTCCTTATTATGTCCCAAATGTACGATTATTTTTCGTTTGTGAAGAAGACCTTCCATTGGTTATTTAAAGAGACATTTATTGTTGAATTTGTTACATTTCTTCTCCACATCATTGCACATACCCAAAGCCGCAATACATTGTTCGTGATCAAAAGACTGAGATCAAAAGGAGCACCTCAAGAAACCGACTCTGATATAATTGAATTCGATATTAATGAGTTATAGTTATTACATCGTTCTGTTTATCTGGAGTGCAACAAGAACCGTCTGTCATTCGGGAAGTTTTGAGTAAAATGCAAATATTGTGAGGCATGTGCCCCACACGCCATGCAGCATGTGCTACTTTCTTTTTTTTGTTTTGGTTTTCCCCGAAGGGCAAGGCAAAGGGAACTATGCCCATACAGCCATGTCTTATGTATTTTTTTCTTAATGATGTTGAATGAAACGATGAAAGGTGATGACGATGAATGATGAAACCTACAACAACAACAAGCCCCCACCCTCGGAGCAGACTCCTACTCCGAACCCTAAACGAATTAACTCAAAAGTCCGCATAAACTTTCGAGTTATGAAGCGGCTTGTTGGCATGAAGCGAAAATAGATAGCTACACTTTGTTTATTGAATATTCCGATATAATAACACTATCGCGAATGTTTTCTGACTAACTTAATGCGATCACTAACCCCAAAATACCACTTCGTATTGATTATTCAATGAAGAAAACAAGAGTCCCGTTTCCGTTCCCGCCAAAAAATCTCCAGCATGTGCTATGTATGCAGCGTATGGCGTGCGAGGCACATGTCTCGCAATGTTTGCACAAAACTTACCGAATACCACATTTCTATCAGAGTGCATGCACTCTATGGATTTGATGTTTTATATAATACCTATTTAAGCTTAAATTCCTTTCCATTGTCTGAGAACAGTTGAAAAATTACATAGTATTCCCAAATACTTTGCAATATTCTAGATTGTATAGGTATGCACGTGCTCACACAAAAACTGTGGCGCGGTGCGTTTACATACAAATTCCCGCTTCCCGGCCCGCAACATTCTCTGTATGGAGTGTACGTTAACATAAAATATCAAACGCGTTAGTAAGGCGCCATCGCTCTGTGCCCACCTATGTATCAGCTGTGTTTAATCGTCCCCAATCGCTTTGATCAGCTTTTCATATAGTTTGCTATAGAGTAGATGAATCAGTAGGGGAGTCGTAATGTATAACAATTCGCTCTTGTAAGAAATAGCTTCTAGTTGGTATAAGAATTCTGGGATGATAGTTGGTCGGATGTATTTAATCTATATTTACTACGATATTATCAGAACATCTTTAGACAATTGTTCTGTTTACGCTACTAGATTCCAAATATAGAAACTTTTAAACGGTAATGTCTCTCTGTAATGTCTGCAGTCTGTGTCGCGCGGCGCCAGAGGCCACATAATACCAGCATGCACCAAACAAAAAATGGGAACACATAAAAAGGTAAGCAACGTCAAACGCCAGGCACGATCATTTAATGCGACCAGACATATAAATCAAACCAGGGACTCTAACAACTTATGACATAAAATCCTTTATTATTCACGCGGATTCCAATAAAAAATCTTACACTTTTGAATAGCCGTCGGAACGCGACTCCACCGCCGCGAGTCACATTATAGGATTAAATGAACTTTTAGCTCGTTTTTGAATGGAACAATTAGAAACCGCCTCGATAGGAGTGACAAAAAACACCTTCGACTCAAAACCACGCTTGAACCCACCAGCTTAAAACATTTCTCAGAAACTTAACGCGCGAAAAGATTCCTTAGCGTTTTATTTATTTTTAATACACGTATAAGCCTACTGCATGGATCTATCTGGATATAATAACTCATAAATAAAGGAACAAACTATAAAATTGAGCTTTTAAATATTTTGCTTGTAATATTTATTTTAGTGCGACTTTTATCTAAATTTATGTGCAAAATAATAATCCGCAGTATTCGAATGTCTTGTTAACTATAACAAGTACTTACTAAAGTACAAACACGCCGTGATTACACTTCTGATGATAATGTTTGTGAAATCGAATACTAAAGGTATGATGATATGTCTACATTATTGGCCAATTGCAAAGGCACATATAAAGTCTAGACTAGAGGTCAGATAGGCTATTATAGTAAATAAAATGTCTGAATTGCTGTACGAGATTGTTTTAACTCGTTTAGCTCGTTTGTGAATCGTGTGAACGAACCATCCAATCAATTACTGTTCAATTAAGGTAAGTAAAAAATGTAGCAACTTCTTTCTTCAGCTTCGTTAACTGTAGAATCGTTTGACCACAATCTTACGAAGATGAGTGACGACGAGGCCTAAAATGAGGCGCACTCTTTGATTCATCCATCTGTCTTCAGTACCAAATCTGAAAATGCCAATAGGCTATGCTCAGAGGCTTAAAACGCCACATCGAAGCAATTCATCTAAAAAAGCAATATTGATTTTGACATTTGTTAGCATTGCGTACATATTATATGCGCAAATGTCAAATTGCAATATTGCGTTTTAGATGAATTGTTTCGATGTGGCCTTTTAAGCGCCCTGATCAATTACAAACGTAAGTTCATATAGGTACTTGTATAAATTAAAGAATTTATAATTATATAAGTAAGTACAAGTCACCAATAATAAAATTCTTTCAATGGTAAAGTCATAGACACCCACGGCACCTAAAACTGTTTGTTACCTCTTTGGACGGGCTTTTCGGCGGGAAACGGGAACGGGACAGTTGCTTTCTTCATTGAGTGATCTAAATCATTAATACGAAGTGGTGTTTTGTGGTTAATGATCGCATTAAGTTAGTCGGAAGACATTCGCGAGTGTTATTATATTGGAGTATTCAATAAACAAAGTGTATCTGCCTATTTTCGCTTCGTGCCGGGAAGCCGCTTCATAACTCAAAAGTTTATGCGGACTTTTGAGTTAATTCGTTTGGGGTTCGGAGTAGGAGTCTACTCCGAGGGTGGGGGCTTAGGTTTCATCATCATCACTTTTCATCATTTCATTAATCATCAAGAAAAAAAATACGTCAGACATGGCTGTATGGGCATAGTTCCCTTTGCCTTACCCTTCGGGGAAAACCAAAACAAAAAAAAAACCTCTTTGGACGATAGCGGAGGCGTTTCCTTTAAAAACAATTTTCCATAAAACTAATTGCCATTAAAACTTAAAAGTAACAGGCTTAATAAAACGTTCCACTGCATTCGAAGAATCATATAGGTTCTACAGGATTAGAAAAGAGAAATACAGATAATATTTGCATAACGTTTGATAATATATTTTGTAAAAACATCAATATTTCGAATTTTTGCGATTTTAATAATGCAATTTATTGTACATAGAACGTAAAATCGATTTTATTGATACAATAATGAATCCAATTTACCTACCAATCTAATTAGAATATTTAGTATGTAAGACTTATGTTCATTTTGGAATTAGGAATGAAATTAGGTTTCAATTCAAATAAACAAAGTAAAACAAATTGGTTTAAGCCGCACATAGGTCTCGGTGGGCTTGTGGGCTAGGTTTTTTGTAATATTCGAGTCTCTATATACTTTAGATTTGTACAGATTCACTCCAAAATCTGGCCGTACAAACCTCTTCTCCCGACCCGCAACACTCGCGCAGTCCGTTTCTGTATATATCGTGTGGTTTCTATTATTGACAATCTAACTAAAAGCGAAGTAGATATCTGAGACCAGTTTCGGTTTTTCATATAAGAAACGTAATTACGATGACGTGGAGTCTCAAAACCGCAACGCGGGCAGTTGACCTACGGTCAGGCACTTGGACCAAAGGACGTGCGCACAAGCAATAGAGGATACCATAGATCCTACCAAATAAGACGGCAGGGTCGTTACAATGACGCAACTCACAAGACTTGGCGTAGTGACGTAAACAATAATTGGTCATTGTTATCCAGGCATTTGTTTGTGTTTACGTACACTCGGGGGAAATAAAAAGTTGAGTATGTTTATGGTTTATAAATTTTTATGTTATCTTTGATAGACTGGAATGGAAAATGCTACACCGACAAGAGCGTGGCTCTTAAATTGATGATGATGATGATATGTTATCTTGTGACTGCGTACAATAAAAGTACTATCGAATACGAATAGTACTTATCTATAAAGTAGTTAAAAAAATATTATTATGTAGCCAGCTTGCGACTTTGTTCGCGCTAACGTCGGTTGGGTCCATGGTAAATACCATCCTAATTTCGACCCTAGGTGGTGATGGTGCTAATTCCTGCAGACGCCGCTTAATTTTAAGTTATACCTGTCATTTTTTTATCCGATGAAAAAGAAAGGGACGGGTAATCGACAGGCATAAAATTTATGGAACACACGTCAATTTTAAGCAGAAATCTAAAACAACTGACTAAAAATTTTACATCGGCCAATTACCCGACAGAGTTAAGTAGACATACCAGCGAGATGCCTGTTCTATTCGCCCGGGTTATTCATTCGTTTTGACTATCATCCTTCATATCAACTTGTTGACTATCATCCGCCCCTTTCCTTTTCGGCGGATAAGAAAATGACGGGTATAACTTAAAATAAAATTAGGAGGTGTCTGCAGGAATCGGGGCCATTTTAATATTATTGAATCGGGGCCAGTGTTCCATTACTTCAGTATGGTTTTATAAAATTATCTCCATCCTAGGCTAGTACATTTTTACAAGCACAGTCTTAATAATAAAACATTATTATAGCGTCGCCTAATACTGAAAACCACGTAAGCACCTTGTTCAAAAATCAGATTCGGGTGTGCTTTTCATTAACAAATCCTCGTATGAGACAAGCTAAATTCAATCCAAGTAAAAACTAGTGGTCTTTATTTTATAAATTAATTAAAATAAGTCATTTTTTTAAGAAAATTACATCAATAATGTAGTTGCATTGCGTTGCGAGGATAGATAGACATTTAACACATATTAAAATGTATACGAACATTAGTTATGGAAGAAAACGCAGTGTTTGATCATCAATATAATAAGACACAATAGACGCCAACAGGAATGCTAATTACTTACTTATATCCGCATAATATTTCATACTTAACTGCAGTAACTTAATACTTACGATTATTAAGTGTTTATGAGCAATCTCATGAATTTAGTGTACCTAAACAACTGTCAAATTAAATCAGTAGGTGTTGTAATGTGGCGCTTATTGTTGTGTTAAATAGAACCATTTAAATATCAAATACGCATTTTTGCGCGATTTTGCAGTGACACTACCGTACCTACCCCTCTATCAGTTACTTATTTTTCTTAGTTCTTGTTCAATATACCTAAGGTTTCAAATATTTGGATGAAAGGTAAAACTATATATATTTTTTAAATTATTATATAGAAATATGAATTCATAAATTATTTATTTATTAAATTATGAAGGTACATACTTGGAAAACTTAGATGCTAACTTACAGATAACTAAAACATAAAACATATTAAAATAATGCCTATTTCTGCAGCTTGTTGTTCACTACATTTCATTTTACTATTATTATTTGTATGTCATTTCCATAGAGATAGGTTCGAGAGGGCCTATGAAATCTCGGATATTTGGAAGGCGTGTGTGGGGCCGAAGCCAAGTTGGGAGTTATTATTCAAAAAGTAGGTATCTGTCGTTACGATTAGATAAATAATCTTACTAATATTTTAAAACTGAAAGTTTGTGAGTATGGATGTTTGTATGTACTCTTTCACGCAAAAACTACTGAATGGATTTTAATGAAACTTCACAATAATGTAGCTTATACATCAGAATACAACACAGGCTTTAACAATTAAAAAAAATCTGAAATTCTTACCGCGGAAACCGAAACCCACGCGGACGGCTGCTTGTATAAAATAAGACCTATTTATACAAGCAGTAAATATAGGAGCTTATTTGTATATTAGACAAACAGTAAGAGTTGTCATTGACTCCTTATTCAATAATTAAAACTTATTGCGACCAATCTATAATTTATTCCTACTTATATTTACTTTCAACAATATTATTTAAATAAGCAAATACTTATGCGACATAAGTAACATATTAGTTGTGAATTAATAAGATTTCATTATAATGTGTGACATGTGTAAGGAATAAGCAAAAATAAGGTTTAAAAAAGGCTTAAAGGGCTTTTAAACTTTACCTACACCTCTGTAAATAGGTACGTACATACCTACCGAGGTATGTATCATGTAAGGAAAAAAAACAAGAGTTGAATGGTATCGATTTGCAGTTTCGATTGAATTATAAAAACCGCACAGAAACTGCATCCAAACTGCAATGTTGCAGCTGGCTTGCAGTTCAAATGCAGCCTGTATGTAATATCCCTATATGATACATGAGACTACTGAAAAGCAGAACAAATACGGTTATTCAACATACTAGATATACCTACAAATACGAATATACTTTATTGCACCAAAATGAAAAGAAATAGGTAATCACAAAAGACTCTTAACTAGGTGCATGGCAATTGGCGGCCTTATCGCTCAAAGCGATTTCTTCCAAACAAAAATAAGCCGAGTAAAATATAAAAAATGAAATTGAAAGATAACTTACATAGACCTACATAGGTAACATAACAAACACAGCATCACGCCTCTATCCTCAAAGGGTAGGCAGAGGTGGATAGTACAGTCATGAGCAATATAATGTACCCACTTTAGGACTCTGTCGCACTAACATATTTGACATTTAGTGAGACTTACAGTTCAATTTGTCAAAAAAGTTAATGTGACATGGTACCAAAGTGTATACATATTAATGCTCGTGACCGTACCTACTCCTCGCCAGCTACGTTTAAGTCCTATGTAAAAGGGGGTGCCGTTAACTACAGACATAGTTAACTTTCATGACATCTATACGTATTATATTTTTGTAGCAGTATGTAGATAACTAACTATTGTGTGCCACTTTGTATTACTCTATTGAGTAGTCACCCGCCCACCTTACTATCACCATTGGTGGTATGGTAACTTGAGTAACCAAATAACATAGAATACAAATTGTATCTTCGTTCAAGATTGTCGTATTATCCAGGTGAAATAACATCATAATCAACTTCTTAATCATCTTACAACAAAGATGTAAGTGTGACAAGATGCCGTATCTGAACGATCAAATCAAATCAAATATACATTATTGCACGGAAATAAATTTCAACAATCAGACATAACACATGAATACAGTACAATTTGGGCGGCCTTATTGCTCTAGAGCAATTTCTTCCAGGCAACCACCAAAAGGAAACAAACATTACAAACAACTTGGATGTGGGATGGTGCAATAAAAAATAAAGGAGGCCTTAAAAGTAAAACTAAAGACGTGTTATAATAATAATATCTATAAATACCTACATAGTATTTTATGAAACATAATCTTTAATATCCGGCAAGCGAGAATGTCTACCTCTGTCTACCTCTTTAGGGATACATATGTGATACTTTGTTATATTACGAGTAACAATCTGAGCATGTCATAAAAAATGTTTAAATAATTGTAAGTATAAAATTACACTTACTTACATCTTAAAATTTCTATCAAACTGGTTGCAAGTTATCTTCGGATTGCTTATGGCTCTATGCATCTAAAACAAAATCGCTAGCGTGAAATAATGCATGTATTATTCAACAGAACGTCAACATCGTACAATTAGTGATTATATTTCTATAAAAATAAAGTTGTAAACTCTGTAAAGTATGAAACAAGAAAAAAAATGCAGATTTTCTACCAAATAGTGATGTTAACGAGATAGTCTACGCCGCATGCTGTGATAAACAAACTCTTAGGACAGATTGGCATTCGACCACGGCTGTCTCCTAAACATCATTATTCTCAAGAATGTGAGAGAAGAAAACTTTTCATGTAACACATAACCCTCCTTTTTATTTCGCCGCAGTCGGGTAATAAATACAATTTTACAATACCTCCAATGCGCGGTACGAGTTAGATCTGTCAAAATACAGAAGCCAGTGTTGTGACGTTTATTAGCATAGTGATGTATCAGACGAGATTAGGCGAATCCATTTTGTTTATTTTATTTTGTTTTCTTAGATCTTACGGCATAGTTCAGATGCGGCTTCTATTCCACAGCGATCTAGACCTAAGATCGCCAGTTCGCGCGGCGTCGCGGGTAACTCATAAAATCTACATAATTCACGCCTGCCGTCGTTCTCTATGTATTAATTCATTACACACGGTCCTCAACAGAGCTACACCTGCAATTTGTTCACTTCTGTCATTATAGTACCACTCTAATGTCACAGTTTTGCATAGCAAATAATAGACGCGTGACATTCCTAGTGCGTTCTTACAAAGTACGCTCCTAGGAATGTTTCCGGCTAGTTGTAAACAAGAACATCCTTCTACGTCGTATAAAACATGTATAAGTACATAAAGCCACACCCGTATCCCTACCGGGATGGGCAGAACAACAATCCACGTGTCATGTGTACGCACGTTTCAGGATTTCAATAAGTGGAATTGGAGTTATGGTAGTACGGCTGACGTACGGTCACGAGTACTAATATGTATACACTCTAAAACCATGTCACATTAACTTTTTTTACAAATTAAAACGTAAGTCTCATTAAATGTCAAATATGATAGTGCGACAGGGTTCTAAAGTGAGTACATGATATTGCTCATGACTGTACGTATGGAACGGTAACTCTTCGCCCCGCAATAATTCGTATAGGGCGCCGACCTCACCCCCTCTGGGTCATACTTTAGTCTGAAATGGCCGTAAGGCGACCGAACCGACCGGCCGTGGTGTAAGTGACTTATGCCGCAGAAGAAGAGACATCGAGACAAACCTGTTTAGGTTTTGCGATGTTCGTAAACCAGTGTAAACTTTTTTCACCTCACAACCCCTATCGTGTGGGTTGTGAGGTGAATTACCAACTTCATCAACCCTGGTGTCAGGGTTACTTTTGAGCTTCAATAAGCCTCTGACATGACTCATATAACGACTACGTACTTACATCAGTAAGTAGTAACCAGGACCAACGGCTTAACGTGCCTTCCTAAGCACGGATCGTCTTACTTTCGGACAACCAGGTGATCAGCCTGTAATGTCCTAACCAAACTAGGGACCACAAAGTAATTTTTGTGATATGTCCCCACCGGAAATCGAACCCAGGACCTCCGGATCGTGAGCCTAACGCTCAACCACTGGACCACAGAGGCCGAACAATAACATGATAATAAATTACACATTTGCACGAAAATATTAACCACCGTCGCGCGTCGTGATAAAAAAAATATAAGACACAATTTGCTTTTCTAAACAAACATTTAGCAACACCACATTTACTTTTATTGGGAGGCGCTACCACCTATAAAATCCTTTACATGTAAAGTTTTATTGTAAAACAGTGTTGTCACCCGTGGGCATTTTATGAATCGTCGCGTCGCCTACTACAACATTTATCTACATCCACTACTAGGTAATACTAGTATTACTGTTAATGTACGTAGCTATTACTGACATAAAAGCCATAATTAGGAAGCGATAAAAGTTATTTTATGGAAGCTCTAAACACAATCGTTAAATAGTGTCCAAAGAACTATTATTTACTCTGTGGTTTCGGTTACCTGCCTGCAGTGATTTTTATGAGGTACTTACTTAATATTATGTGATTTTCGCTGTTTAGGGAATATGACAGACTTAAGCGCGTTGGGTAGCGTTTGACCTTGTCTCGTACGATATACTGTGGTCAAAGTTACGAGAAACTGGGCTGCCACCTGAAATGATCAATATATTCAGGTACTGGTACCTGAATCAAGTGAACCGTGTGAGGTGGGCGGGAGAGATGTCGGAACCGTGCAAACTGGAGTGCGGAGTAAGGCAGGGCGGTTTAAGCTCGCCTATGCTCTTCAGCCTGTACGTGAACGAGCTTATA
Source organism: Pectinophora gossypiella (assembly GCF_024362695.1). NCBI lineage: Eukaryota > Metazoa > Arthropoda > Insecta > Lepidoptera > Gelechiidae > Pectinophora > Pectinophora gossypiella. The sequence continues at coordinate 7,806,603 of NC_065410.1, forward strand.
GCGCGACTCAGTGATGCGCATGTTGGTTGTTTTGTTGACGGCGTCTGCGTCAACAATATAAGTTACGCAGACGACATGGTCCTGTTGGCCCCCTCAGTTTCTGCCCTTAGAAAACTGATAGGCGTGTGTGAGTCGTACACCACAGCACATGGCTTACTTTACAATGTAAAGAAAAGTGAATACATGGTCTTCGGGTCCGGAACCAAGTGCCCATCTTCAATTCCACCTATTAAGCTGAACGGTGTTGCCTTAAAAAGAGTTCATCAGTTTAAATATCTTGGGCATGTGGTAACCGATGACCTGAAGGACGATGTAGACATGGAGAGGGAACGCAGAGCATTGTCCGTGCGAGCAAACATGTTGGCTCGCAGGTTTGCCCGATGTACAAATGCAGTAAAAATTACACTATTTAATGCATACTGTACGTCACTGTACTCGAGCAGCTTGTGGGCCAAATATACTCAAAAAGCGTATAATGCTCTGCGTATCCAATACAATAATGCATTCAGGGCTCTATTGCGGCTGCCTCGCTACTGCAGCGCGTCGCTTATGTTCGCGGAGGCGGGTGTGGATGGTTTTGACGCTGTCTGGCGCAAAAAAACCGCATCCCTGCTGAACAGAATGCGGGTCAGTAGCAATAGGATCCTGGCTGCAATCGCTAATAGGTGTGACAGCCCTCTGATATTAGACCTCATAAAGCGTGTCAAATCCCCTCTAGTTATAAGGTACTAACATAAGTTAAGTGAATTGTACTAACAAATAAATGGATCTGTGTTGTCTTTAATAAATAAATTATTATTATTATTATTATTAAGGTATTATTTCCGTCTATATTTTCTGTAGCATTGATGTGATCAAGACGCAGTTAGAAAACAACATCCAACAATATCGGGAGTCTCATATCCCTGATTTAAACGCGGTAAGAACCCGTTATTATGTGTTTTAACATCCAGCAACATCTGTTTTGAGTTTTGTTGACTTATGTTAGTTGTTCCGAGTGAAATTTAATATTAAACAAATGCACAAAGCACGTCAAAAAAGAAACCTAGGGGTGTCCAAGGTAGTTTGCTAAGTTTGCTTTCTAAGAGAGCAAGCGTTCATTGTCGGTATTTCAGAGAGAAAAAGTTTAATAAGTCCATTATCGATAAGTGTGCTGAAGGAGACGAGTAGAGATCCATATTAATATTATTGATGCTATAATATTTAACACAAAAGTACAAATTGGCACGTAGATACCTAGATCGAAACCCGAGTATGAACATGGGATACTTTACAGGTATTTTATTTTTCCGATTTGACTCATAAAATGAGGGAATCTCGATATAGTGACAACTCGATAAACATAGACAACCTGAAGTCGGTTTTGTCGACATGCCCGAAAATACTCTTCCTAGTGTGCCATAAGCCAGTGCATACAAAAAAAAACAAAAGGTATTTATTTTCTTTTCTTATATGTTTTTCTTAAACTAATTACTGGAGCCTCCTTTTAAGCAAAATATGCCTGTACCAGGAGACCCCGCTCTTCTATAACAGTAGTAAATAGGTAAGAAAGTTTTGTTACCTTTACGTTTTACAAATAAGCAATTAAAGAATGTTTGTATAATGTGTGTATGTGTCTGTGTGTGTGTGCGTGCGTGTGTGTACGTGTGTGTAAGTGTGGGCGTGCTCGGGCAATGAGGGTAGATTCCTCCATACGAACAGTGTGTCGTTCCTGGGAATGTTCCCAGATTGGGAATGTTCCCATTTTAAAAACTCTGCTTTTCTTTTTCTAATTGTTCTTTCTTGTACTCTGGTCTTATCTGCCTAAAAGTCAGGTAACAAAGCCCTTTATTCATATTTTTTGCGCCTTTTTACTGCTGGGAATGTTCCCAAAGAACATTTGCACGCGAAGGTAGGTAGCTCGTGTCAAGGGAGTTCCATACTAGCGAGATAATTAATTGATTCGCAAGACGTATCGTGTATTGTACATATTTAAAAATCTACAAAGTACTACACCCAATCAAAATAAAACAGCGTCAATATTGACAGATGATATAACATGCGCGTGGGCTTGCGCAATGGATCGCACGTATGGATTAAGAGGATGCAGGCTGCGTGCGCGCCGGGAGGGGGGGTAATTGACGTAGTGGGAGCGCGTGTAGGCTGAAACGATACAGCCACGTTCAGACACACTTTTTGTACGTTTTATGTAATGGGCAAGTGCTGGGTTACAGATGAGATGGCTCTGTAAAGGGGGAACTATTGTGAGGTAAAGTTGAAGGAGAATGTATGAATGGGTATCATAAATTCGTCTTCCTATTTTTACTTAGGTACATACCAAACGAATCATACGAGGTAAGTACAGCAACCACACTCATGAAGTTTTCACATTGATGAACTGAGACAAGCCTACAATAAAAAGAATACTTACAGATTTTTTTTCAACGTGACTTATTGGAGGTTGGCCTCAAATTAACTCTTGGCCGGACACATGGGGAGCACTGACGGCTCTCACCTGATACAAAAATTTGAGGCAAGAGACCTTAGGGCGCCCAGTTGCGCGCGAATCTCGGCTCAGGGCGTCGTCTGCGTGGAAGTATTAGGATGGACTTGGAGAACTATTAGTGAAAAGGTATAGTCATTTATCGCCATAGTTCATCAGTTTGGAAAGCTTTTCCTAGCTGAACAATATGGAGAAATTAAGGAACACTCAAGAGCGCTGCCGCTTATTTGAGCTTTTACTTTTTATCCTAATTTCTCATACAAGTAAAATACAAGTCAATGGCAGCCAGTTAGCGTCACCATTTGTCATGACATGACAAATGGTGGAAACCACCTGTCAATGATACCTATTAAGTCGTTGGTTTGCTAATGCAGATATCAAACTAGCGTTATTCTATGTACCCTATCAATCAAACGGATTCAATGGTCGATATAATCGAATAAACACGGTGAGTCATCGAACCGATTATGCGTATTAATATCGATACGTTAGGAATACGAGCCGCGCCTCTCCATAACACCAGAAAGTGACGGACTTACAAATTGTTCTGGTTGAAACATAGGTATGTTTGAGTACCTAGTAAGACAAACATTAAATATTCTTTATTAGGTAATTGATCAATCCGCACTCGGCCCGCGTGATGATTTAAGGCCCGATCTCTCTATCCATCCATAGGGAAGGCCCGTGCCCCAGCAGTGGGGCCGTTAATGAGCTGATGATGAGGTAATTAATTGCACTGAAATAAGTTAACAATTACGCATACTTACTTATCTGAGTAGGTACTTAGATACGTGGCAATTGCTGAAGGCAAGACTTAAGCACTTACTTTAATATAAATAAGTTGTAGATATATTGTCATCAGCAAGTGATAAAAATACATAAATAATTAATCATAGAATAAGTTTTAAAGGCAAAACAGCAAAACTAATACCTATTATATATGAGTGGGCAAAGAATTCCCGACGACCCGATTACTTTAGCCAAAGAATGGGTATTGTTATGAAATCCAAATAGATTTATTACTTTTATTTTAAATGACATAACAACATAACATAAGCTCAAGTCTATGCCCCATTTTGGGTAGCATACCTCACTGAACAACATAGAGACCACCCAGCGAGCTGAGTTTAATTTAATTGATTTCTATTTCTTAAATCACTTATTTTATATAAACGCTATAATAAATCTACAGACGATAATTTAATTAAATAATTTTAATTTTGTAGTAAATAAATTCCAAGCCAAGTTCCGCGCACGATGGTAGTTTGGGAACGCACTCCTGACAGACGTCATACGACGCCAAGAGAAGTTTGGCAGAGAGCCCCTGTTATCAGACGGGCTACAAAATTTACTGCAATCATCTACCATTTGGAACACTCCCGTAGATGAAACCTAACTGTGGATTTATTATAATCTGCACACATAAACTCACCTACGTAATCGCAAATGGGATTGGGCAAGGCGACAGCGAACTTGTTGCGACAACACTTTTGATTCGAAATCCTTAGATGGATGCAACGCATGGTAAAGGAACCTAATCAACCCACAACCTAATCGCCTATAATGGTGCATCGTGTTAGAAAGGACACATCTCCCCTGATATTCCCGGGAAGATAAACAGCTGAAAACATTTGTACGTTTATTGGTTCCCAGTTCAGTATAGCAACAGTACGCACGAACTTAGTAATCTATACGCTCTGACTAAGATTCCAGTGAGCTTTCGTTTATATAAATTATTTTGTAGAGTACCGATGAATCCATAAACCAGAACCAATAATAATATAAAGCTATAAATCATTATCGACAATAAAATTATCTGCATAAATAGCACTCACGTTCTAAATTTCGGACATAATGGAACATACATAGTCAACCGCAGAACTTCATAAGTAGGTATTTAATTTTCATAAAAATATTTAACTACGGTACACGAAGTCTTTTTGGCTAGAAGCCATCCCAATTGCTAAAGTTTTCAAGGCGCCCGAAAACTTAACAAAAGAGACGTAATACCAATGTTCTAATAGCTTTACACATCGCTCAAAATATAGGTAAAGCAACTCAAAAAAAATACTCGTTGGGACAGTGAACGATACTTTACGTAGTTTATCGTTCCTTAAAGAGATATCAAAGTTTATAAAAGATCTTACAGTACACAAATAGGTACATTAGTGATCAGTGATCTGCTTAGGGTGACTGATAGTGAGTGGAATAAAATAACTGAAGATACAAAATGAATAAGGACAATGAAAGATAATGACAAAAAGGTAAGTATAATAAAGATGTACCTACATCAGTAAGAAATGACATCAGGCGCTCTTACACGAAACTAATCAAACGTAAGGTCGAGTATGTGGACTACCCACATTAAATCTTGGTATTCTCGACATCGGTCTCTGCACCAATTAACGAGATAGACAAACGAGATGCAATACAGGTCATGACGTCATTTTCGATGCACATAAATAAGGAATCCAGTAAGACCTATACTGGGATTCCCTGAATTGAGATCTGAGCACATATTTAGAGTATTCAGGTCATTAAAAAGCATGTTCCTCAAGTCTAGGTTATTCATGATGAGGTAAATTATACTTGGAATAAAAAAATATATTAGTTTCATTACGATATATTATCAGAAAATATAAAAAAAATCCGGTCATTTGTGTCTCCAACTTGACGTAGGTGCTACATAGGTTCGTACGCAGTATATTGTGCACATTGCGTGGTACCTAATGATAATAAAAAACAAGTAAGTAGAGGTTTTTATATCAATTCTGTATTTCCAGATAATTATCTATAATTCCCCTTAAACTTCACCATCTTATATACATGAATAATGTGTATGTGTGTACGGTCACGAGCATTAATATGTATACACTTTGGTACCATGTCACATTAACTTTTTTGACAAATTGAACTGTTAGTCTCACTAAATGTCAAATATGTTAGTGCGACAGAGTCCTAAAGAGGGTACATTATATTGCTCATCACTGTACCTATGTATAAATAATTTTGCAAGATATCCTATGAAGAGTTTAGCTTACTCACCAGCCTGCTGATTGTTAAATGTTTTGCTCTATTATCATCAATTGGTGTCGAAGTACAACATAGGGAATCCCGTTACTGCATTACTCATACTAAACATTTCTGTCTTGCAAAAAATTCCACAAATACGTTGATTATTTCGTTAAAACAAATATATTCTGCAAATATTCACTTCTTTTCGAGACGTAGTTCCGAAACTCATCAATGATTCATATAATGTGCTATGCGGATTCGTTCAACTTGATTTCTTAGTAAAACTTGACCTACATTACTATGAATACCTTATTTTAAATTTAAATTTTGAGTGGGCTCGTCATAATTTGAGACATCGATCATCAAGTCTACTTACTACGTTAAATTTTGGTAAGACATATGAAACAGGCCAGGTTTGTGTTACCATTATTTTACTCATCATTCAAATATTACCACTAATCTAAATCTATAATCATAACTGAACAGTGGTTGGTCAGATTCAGACGGTTATTTACTTAAACTTCATAAAATTCCACGTAATTCTATATAAGTATGGAAACGGCTTCTTAAAACTTTATTTTGATAATAAATGATGTTACCTCAAATTAAAATATTCTTCTTCTTCTACCATGTGGGTTGTGAGGTGGAATACCAAACTCATCAACCCTGGTGTCAGGGTTATAATTGAGCCGCCAAAGGCCCCTGACATGTAACGAGTACTTACTTACATCAGGAAGCAGTAACCGGGACCAACGGCTTAACGTGCCTTCCGAAGCACGGATCATCATACTTTTTTGACGATCAGGTGATCAGTCTGTAATGTCCTAACCAAACTAGGGTTCACAAAGTGATTTTTGTGATATATCCCCACCGGGATTCGAACCCGGGACCTCCGGATCATGAGTCCAACGCTCAACCACTGGACCACAGAGGCCGTAAAATATTAATTTAAACTATAAGTTCTTGTTTCGGGATGTTCTCAACTTAACATTCTGTCAATATCAATGTAAGTATTTTTCACTTTTTCCCTACATTGAATAATATGTAAGCCGCGACTACAAATAATATACGTGCTGACACCAATAGAAAGCCCCACCTAGAGAACCTAAAAAAACCCAGAAAAAACCGATTACATGTACAAGTACCTATGTACAAATACAATAACAAGTTAGCCCGACGCTGCTGAATCACCACTTAATATCTTGTAAGCCGCTAAGCTAAGCTTATTGCTGTATAAGCTTTCCATTTGGCCATTGTGTAAGTACAATAATATAATCAATTTGATTTGATAGATTGCGCGCGACAAGTCCGTCAGATTTGATATTAAGCGCGGCGCGTTTATACCAACATGCGTTTTTGTGCCATGAAGTCATAAGCCATAATTACCAATCTAGTTAAGGCGAGTATCCACAGCTCGGTAATCTCTGTTAATTATTATGACAGATAATTTTTGTTTCTCAAAATTATTGTACTATAATACTACGTATAATACATAAATAATATATACTTATATTCATAAAAATATATTACCTACTTAAACTAAAAGCACTGACGAACTATTTCATCAAAATAATTCACAGGGTCCGCTTACCTAACCTGAAGATTTGACAGGTCCGGATTTTTACAGAAGCGGCTGCCTGTCTGACCTTCCAACCCGTAAAGGGAAAACCAGCCCAATACTGGTTAGGTCACATACCTCCGAAAAATTCATTTCTCAGGGATGTGGGTTTCCTCACTGCGTTTCCCTTCACCGCTGAGCACGTGATGATCATTTATGATTCAAACATTAATTTGAAAACAAATTCGTCAATCTTTGGTTTAGGTTATATCCAGCACAGGGATATCAAAATGTTACACTACACTGTAGTAAACCTTCCACAGAGCATAAACGGTCACCACTACTGATTTATCAATACCCTGGGCCCAGACTATTTATTGTTTTAATTACTTACAATACCGTTTTGCATATGTTCACATGACCTACTGCAACACCCATTAATTCAAAACGTGACAAAACAAGATGTACGGTAGCCACAATTCACACCAACAAGTACCATAATGATTTGTAGGTCTGCTCTACATAAATAATTTCGTATCAAAAGACTGTTTGCGTGATTTAATTAAGGATTGCGAATATAAATCGCTTCTATATCAGCTAATGGCTATAAAGTGGGGTTTAATACTCCATTAAAAGTGGGTTCTGTCGTGACCACCCAACAATTAGTTAGGATATTGACATAACTCATGGAATGCACCTCTCGGTGTGTGTTTCACTGTTAGCGACGGAACGACTGACAATAGGCTACTTGACAACTTAGTCAAACAAGATACTTTTTACGAAACGTCAAAACGAAACCTTTCTTTGGAGTTTGTATGGAAATACTGTCCTGTGACGTCATCAATACAAGCAGTCAAACGTCGTACTCATTGTTACTTAATTCGTAATTAAAATTGGAAAGAAACTTGAAAAGTAAAATGAGCTTGATTTTTGATTATCTTAGACTGACTTTTGTTTCTAGATTACCATTTTATAATTTATCTTTGAACCAGTCAAATACCCAATTAAGTCTCGTCACAATATACCTAACGTATAAAATAATGATATATTGTTATACCAATTAGTGAACACCTTATGTACATAATTTCTGCTTACAACCTTCGAAGATGATAATGTTAACCAAAAAAAACATACGCAATAAATATATAATTATACAATTTGAAATATAATTTGAATATAATTTCAAGCACCAAAATGGGAAAGCAAATTCTAAAGGAGCTCTCAATGTGAAATCGGACCATTACAGACAATTATTACGTATGCATTTCTGCGGTATTTCCAAGCATATTGATTTCAAAAAGCAAATTTGAAATCAATTTTGTTCAATTTTGAATTGCTGATTTTCTGGCGGCTACGGTCTGCCCACCGAAACGCGTTATGTCTGTCTAGCCGTAAATTTTGGTTATATAGGATATATCGTCGTTGCCAATTTAAAAACTCTTATGTGTCGCTCTCACCAAATATCTTTTTTGAGTATTTTGCTCCTAAAACATTCAGTACAAACTCGTATGTACATAAATATCGGTTATCTTTTTATATTTTTAGCACAGTCATACAAAAAAATTTCAGGCGAAAGTTTTATTTTTTTGTAAAATTGACCCGATTGCACATAATAGATTTTAAATTGGCAACGGCGATATTCAGCCTTTTTTCCGTCGCTTCTCGCCGATACCAGGACAAACGCCGAACTAGACCAGTTCCGAACCAGCGTATTACGGGTATCAATAACCAGCGCTTGATTTCAGATAGCGTTGCGCGTGAATGTCTGTCATAACTGGACAATACTGGCACTGGATTACTCAATAGGCAGGAACTATTTCTAATATTCTTTATAACTTCAGACAATTTTGATTGACAGAGTTTGGAAGGTCTAAATCTCGTGACTGCAAAGGCAGGACACATGGCCGTTAAGTACCTATAAGTGGTATCCTGGTGGTGTGTGGCTCCACCGATCTCTGTAGAGATTACAGGCATGATGTATGTCTTCTCTTCTTCTATGGTGTGAGTTGTGAGGTGAACTACCAACCTCAGCAACTCTGGTATCAAGGTTATTATTACTCTTGTGTGTATATCATTCTAAAAACCTTCAAAAACGTAAATTTCAAAGACTTTGATGAATAACTCACTTTATATTTGAAGTAATAACACTTACACTTCCTTCAACAAAATTGTATATCTCCCATATCCACTCCACAGCAATAAAGACCAAAACATACACTGCAATACAGATGCAATTGACACGCTCCGTAAGTTTTAGATAAAAATCAATTCTCATAATGATGAGGCATAAAACAGTGGAAGCAATTGTATTGACTCATCGGTGGAGCATGGCAATCATACTAAACAGTTTTAACAATTTATAACTTTTCGTCATTGCTTTTTTATCCTGCCTGGCTGGAATTAAAAGTAGACAAATATATAAGTTTTACAAAATAATAAACAACTAATTAATGATACATATTTATACAGGGTGTTAGTTACATCATAACGAAAATTTTCAGTTCCATACTTTTGCGGCGGAAAATTACACTTGATATTAACTCAGAATCATGGTCTCAATCATCCCTCTCAGTATTCGTTATGATGTCACTAACAGCCTGTATAGTTACTGAAACTGTAAAGGACGTAATGATGAGACGTGTAGAAATAGTATATTCTGGTCAAATAACGAATTTTGCTTGAGGCAAAGCTACCATAATTTACTCAACATATTAGCAGGCAACAACTTTTGTTAATTTCAAATACTATCAATAAAATCTATTGCCGGCTGCAGACCGCGAGATAAGCTAAGCTAGATTAAATTAAGCTCGCATAGCTGCCACTCTCCATTCGCGCCATTTTTCCATAGTTTTGTATAGACTTCAAACTCAACGGAAAACTGCGTCAGCAATTCGAGCTAAGCCAAAAAGACTTAGCTCGCGGTCTGCAATCCGCGTAACACTTAGGCATCAATAACAATACAAAAAGACACAAAAGCTCAAATTGCATATCTGGTAGCAACAGTATTTTTAAATAACACTGACACCTATTTAAACAATAACTGACAATCCAGTTGTGCGAGGTCCGTTGTTAGGTGAGTTTACGTTTTGGCAAATGACATCATTTGTGTTTTTCTCCATAAATGACGACATGGACACGTGTCCCTTAAAGAGAGCACCGTTTTTGTTGACCACCTCAACAAGGTTTTAGTCTGACACCGGCAAAAACTGAGTCGCGGTTTAAAACAGGTATGGACTTTGAAATATTATGAAAGTTTGCAGACACTGCTATATTAATAATTAAGGTGGCACTTTAAAGCATTTTTTGGTCAACTGGCATTTTAAGGAATATTTTGAGTCTATTGACAAGCTGCATCTATTATCACAATTTTTAGATTTTTTAGACGCATACTTACTCCGATAATATGAATTTTGATCTACACTAAGTTGATTGGTCTTTTTGTACAGTTAACTTAGACGTATTTTCTGATTACATTTGCCTCATGTGTTATCTTCGGCGCCATGTAAACATAACTCTATGTTCTTTGTGCTTTCATATATATTAAATCGTGTCATTTGTGACTCAGTGAAAAATAATAGCCTAATTAAAACACATAATAACGGGTTCTTACCGCGTTTAAAGCAGGGATATGCGACTCCCGATATTTCGAAACTGTTGCAACTGCCATGATGAAGTGTGATGCTTTAAACGCGGTAAGATCCCTTTATTATGTGTTTTAATTATGATAATAACCGCGTAAACTTTAAACAATGTATAAATAATAGCCTGCCTTTTTATCCACTATTAGGTGATCTCCGTTTACCCCCTCTGGTTGATTGAGGGGTTAGAGGGGTGGCCTGTGCCCAGCAGTGGGACGTATGTAGGCAGTTTATGTAGGTGATCTGATCATTTTTGCCGGTAATTCACTTAGCGTTATAGGTCATTCTCATAGTAAGTTCATTATTTATTGTATTTTCAATTTATGTGGATTGCCTACTAACTACTACTTGCTCCCTCGGACTGTCCCGTTCCCAGTAAATGGTTCCCGACATGTGAATTCAGGTACTTATGTTACGTTATATGAAGCCCAAGTCTAAATCCGTACCTGTCAGGAGGTGTTTGTCGGTCCGTGTGAAAACTACCGGATTAATTTAATTTGAATATGAGCGAGTGACCGACCGACCGACAGAGCCGCGGGCGGTCAGGTTGGATGACGTAACTCATTACCAGTATATTACTATAACATTTCCTCTGACTATTCTTATACTACCTATAGGTGCTATAGTGAGTGAGAATGAAACTTACTCACGACTTACGTACTTAAGAAGTTTCATAGAGATGTTTATATGATATTTTGAAGTACTGTTATACTGTGCTTCGTCTGGGACTTCTCTTGCAAATTAATCTTATAGGAAAAGGTTACAAATTGACTGAGAGTCTCGGTATGGAACCCAAAAAAATCAAAAATAACAAATGCCAGATACTTTATGGGATGGCCTGTATGGGGCTGATTTTCCCTTCCCCGGTTGGAAGGTCAGATAGGCAGTTGCTTTTGTAAAAAACAGGATCTATCAAATCTTCAGATTGGGTAAGCAGCCCCGTAATAGGGATAACGCTCGGGAGACGATAGGATAACCCTAGCCACAAGTAACTGGAAAACAACTTGCAGCCACTTTTGATGCCTACACGTTTAATCACTTCGTAATTGAAGGTCTATTTTCCCAATCCCAAAATCCCATTTGCGAGCTATTAAATTATTCCAGATCATTATTCCGACTACGTATTTTCAAAGTTTGATTTACGACTTTGCGACTTCACGTTTCATTTGGCAACATACCAAACTCTATGCACATATGAAGCGAAATGCTGACAACTTTTAGTATTCATTTGACCAAGCAAAATGTAAATGTATTTCAAATGTATTATGTATTTTCATGAATCTCGTCTTGATGTTTACTATTAAGCAAATGTTTTTTCTCCGATGAAAGAGGAAAGCTGTAAGGGTCTTAACTCACTAGGACACCGTGGTTGAGCAACCACGGTTGTACCACCATCATAATGTTTGCAGTTGTATAAACGCTACCTCACTGGTGTCTTGTATGTTGCGCAACCACCAATCACATGGTATCAACTGCTAATAAACATACATTTTGTTAGTGGCGTGGCTGTAGTGGTGCCACCATGGTGTCCTAGTGAGATCTGGCCCTTATGACTCAGTTGTGGTAGATCGTAGCACATTATTTTTTTTCTACTTTAAAGGACAAGTGAGGCGTGCAGAGCCAAGTGTCCCGGTAACATACACACATGCATACATTCACGCCCGCAATTCCTAATGAGGTGGCTAAAGCCAAGTAATCAGTTCAGCATAGAAGCAACATAAATTCGATAATGCGGCATAAAAGTTAAACTATTTCTATTTGGGCCTTTCAACGTGTGGTCCCTCATAATATGACAATGGCTCGTGTCCCTGCCCACCCCGATAGGAATATTAGCGTGACCTTTTGTACGTACCTATGTGTGTACTAACGACATTCAAACGAATTCACCAGCCACCTAGTTAGCAGCTCAATCAATGCACACGGTACGGAATAATTAAGACCACAATATGAAACAGTAAGTGACTACTACGACTCCTGTCACTGCTATAATCTAATTGGATAATGTTTATTTAATTTATTCGATACTAATTGAGGTGCAGCCTACATAAACAAGAGGGATTTATGCATTTAGTTTTAGATACAGATCGGACACTCCTACCGACCTCCGGGTGACTCTCTCAGACATTCAGTCATGGTAATTGTGACGGTTGAGTTGTTCAAGTACTTACTGGAAAATAGTAATCCATTTTTATTCTTTCTTAACTTTTGCCCGCGACTTCGCTTGCGTTAAATTCGCGGTAACTCGGTTCAAAAAATCAGTAACAAAGAGTCTGTGAACCAATTGTTAGCTTCCTACTACGAAAACTGCAAAAAGTCCCATATAAAATTTCACCCCCTCTTGGAAGGGGTTGCGGGCAGATTTCAAAAAAAAATGTGCACGATTATTTTGTTAGTCATAAATTTTAATAGTCCACGTACCAATTTTTAGCTAATCTACCTTGAGAATTTCGGAATGCTCCATACAAACTTCCACCCCCCATTTTAGGGAAGTGGGGGGTTATAAAGAGACAAAAAGTAGCCTATGTCACTCTCCATCCGTTCAACCATCTCCATTTCAAAAATCTCGCCACTTCGTTGGTCCGTTTTGCCGTGAAAGACGGACAAATAAACAGACACGCACACTTTTCCACTTATAATATTAGTATGGAACGTCCACACACAGTCAGCAGACCTGCTTCTCGTGGAAATGCTGCGGCGGATGCGGATTTCTATATCGTCACATTTGAAACATCATGGTGAGAACCTTGTAAACGCCGTTTTGAACAATATCACACAGATGTTATTTTATTAACAGAACCTCGCAATAGACACTCAAAAGCTAGGAATATCCCATGTAACGCGACAATCGTTCAATACGAAGAGCTGATAAAAGTTATCTTCTGGCAACTTGTGAGTTTGGTCACTCTAAAATAATTAGCAAAACTCACATCACTAATTTATGAGACACGCTCTTGTCGGTGTAACATTATCCATGCTACTTTTTAGAGAAAAATAGGGTAGTGGTTTCCCTCTTACATTCCGCCACGCTGTACTCTGTCTGACGCGAGTAGAATGGCGCCCAGAGTAGTCTATTCCAAAGCCGTAGTAGGACTCCTGTCCACCGCCTCTGAATAGTACTGACAGTTACCGCAAAACTGGCGATTCGAAATTAGCGGTTTGTAGGTTCGAATTCCAGTGGAGTTACAATCCACAATTTGCTTTCTCATTCCTAGATGTAGAGTTACATGGTTAGTTGATACATACATAACATAAACGGCTTATTTATATATCACTGCTGGGCACTGGCTTGCCCTCAATCAACCGGAGGGGGTATCGGCATACTCCACCAGTCCACCACGCATAATAACCAGATGCTCCCTATCTGTCGGGTGAAGTAGCGACTGCCACCCAAGGCAAGTGTATGTAAGGCTAAGTATTATGTCACTTGAGAAAAAATACTTTCGCATAATATATTACTAATTAGCTACAAGTGTAATAAACAGTGGCGTCATACCGTTTTTTTTCGATAGCAAAAAAGCTTGGAAAGGCAATATCTGTTTAAATATGTACATGATCTCATTGTACGTTATCGACACGGTTATCTATGCACGACAATGACTTGAGTCGTTCAAGATAATCATTATAAACCAATCACAATCAGTCATCCTGTCCTGATCCAGCCTCAATAACCGAGCAAATCGGTTACGTCATTCCGACTGATCTGGACAATGATGTAGAGAATGTGGAAGAGACATACAATTTAGAAGTAATTCAAATCAAAATTCACCAGTAAGTTTGAATCGGTATTAATTTGAGTGTTACAGCATTTTCGAGTAAAATATACCATATTCTGCCATACCGTTCGACTGAATCATTAATACAAAACATTTCCGTATAGTGCACTGAGAGTAGTAAGTAATAAGATAATCCAAAGTGAAGCTTCTGTGCTTGATTGGGAGAATGCGTTCAGCTGCTTATCTTCCCATTGCGGTCTCTGTCAAAACTAAATTCGCTCTTGACCCTTCCGTACCTACAACTCAGTTCATTCTTCTACCTACCCTTGATTACCCCGACGTCTGCTATCTGGATCTAATCAATCCGACTATTGTATACAATCTCACGTGTACCACACATTCTTGCTCTATCGTGTGGATTGTTGGATGAATCCACCCAACAGTAGTGGTTCCTAATTACCAACCACAGCAACCAGCAACATCGCTCATGTAACGCTACATACATTAGTAATCAGTAACCGGGACCAACGGCTTAACGTGGCTTTCGAAGCCCGCCTCATCTACACACATTACGAGTTCTCTCCTGTTAGCGACACGAATTACCTCTCCGCCGCGCACCACGCTCTTCGGTTGCCCACACGCATAAAGCCTTTTTTATAGCGATCGATGAGTTTTTCTGTTTTCCCGTCCTATACATAACACTCACTATACAGTATACACCCCATCTGTTAGCTCTTCTAGCTCATTCTACAGCGGAGTCCACTACACGCCACCACGCCCCCCTCGCCGACCGGTCAGTATATCTATCACCTGGTACTACCCAGCGCCACCGAATCCAAACATGAATTACTAGATCCTTGTGCCACTATCTTTGTAGGTTCGATAACGAGTGCGAAATTGTGCACCTTTGCTGATGAATTACTTTTAGAAGATTGATATTGATGCTTAAACTGGGGCGCAAGTAGCGCTACCAACTTTTACTGGACACGTGTAAGTTTTCACCTTTAATTCTTCTTCTATCGTGTGGGATGTGAGGTGAATTACCAACCTCATCAACCCTGGTATCAGGGTTATTATTGAGCCGCCAAAGCACATTTTTGTTGGTTTGTTTGTATACGCCGGCGATACAAATTTGACCTAATGTGAACGAGGCATAAAGGCAAATTTGAGGGCAAAAGCAACACCGATGGCTTCGTGAAATGTGTTCATCCGCTTCTGATTATTACAATCTATCTCTCTCTATTAAAGACCAATAAATAATAAGTCATAAATTATTGATCGCAGTAGGTGTAATAGCTTCAGGCAAGATTGATTCTCAAGATCATTGAACGTTATTATATTTAACCCAATATATAATAATTGTAATATTTTGCGAACACTTGTAGAATGTAATACTAGGCACTATAATTTACATGACAGTGCCGTTAATGTACCCATAATGCAGGCTTTGCCCACCTTTAAAACCACACGACCATGTGGAAATAAATGTCCAAGACATTATTACTAACACCTTGAAACGCAAACACGAATCCCCTACAAACAAAACGTTATTAGCAACGAAATTACAAGCGAATTGTAAATTACGAGTAATAAATAACCATCATTACAAGTGAATACACTAAATCTTGGGATCAGTGTCGCGCTAGTGGGTTCTCATTTGAATGCAGACGCAATAAATAGGTATTGTAACTTTATTGTAAACATGACATGAGAATATTACCTTTATGACAGTTTGAAATCAACGGTATTGAGGTTTGTTTTAATGGCTTAATTTTAAACACAAATCGAATTAATATTAAAATCCATACTTAGGAGAACTTCTAAGTTTGTCTGTAAAGTGGTTTGCGGGAACAGCTCCAGCATTTTGATGGTACAGATATAGTTAGTAAAGATACTAAACATAGTAGGTACAATTCATTATCATCGAATCTCAACACAGCACACAGCAGATCGATGTCGCCTGCGCCCGCGCCGCGCTCGTGACGACCCGGTCACGCCATTGGTCACAATTGTCAACAATTAACAACTTCATAAATTTTGCTCCTTTGTAAATAGGATAAATCTGTATCGACTAATATATTATTTATGCAAAGTACCCTACATGTTCAACGTATTTATTGCGGCGCCAGTCGTTGTTTCATGGAAATAACGGCCTCCGTGGTCCAGTGGTTGAGCGTTGGGCTCACGATCCGGAGGACCCGGGTTCGAATCCCGGTGGGGACATATCACAAAAATCACTTTGTGATCCCTTGTTTGGTTAGGTAGGACATTACAGGCTGATCACCTGATTGTCCAAAAGGTTGTCAGGTGCTTCGGAAGGCACGTTAAGCCGTTGGTCCCGGTTACTAGTTACTGATGTAAGTAAGTAGTCGTTACATGAGCCATTTCAGGGGCCTTTGGCGGCTCAATAATAACCCTGACATCAGGATTGATGATGTTGAGAATTCACCTCACAACCCACACGATAGAAGAAGATGGAAATATGGAACTAAGGAATCTGGAGTGGAAGGAATCGCTTAGTTTAGTGTTCAAATTGTAGTGTAGATAAGTACATAATGTTCCGTACAAACTAGAACTTTTAGTTGTACGAAAATATGGAACTCTTAAGTGTAGGTACGTACTTAATTGATGTAAAATGGCTATCTAAAACCGTAAAAAGATAATAAAGTAAGTATATCTTGAAAATCAGTCTATCTACGTCTTAAATAAGCTAATAAAAATAATGACTTAATCCAGATAGATATAAACAAAAGCAAATTATCCTTCCGTCTCTTCAAAGTCAAACCATTACAAGAAGTATCAGAACAAAGTGTAATATAATAAAGTTAACGTCCCGTGTCGTAATTACAACCCATATTATTTCCCCATGTAATCTTAGTCATAGACATAAATAACGTCACAGGATTGCTCCGACACTTCGTCATCCGTCAATAAACATGTTTCTTTCCTCTACAATGGTAACGTGGGAAATATTTAGAAATAATTCCAGCGTCCGTTAATACATTTTGCCTGTTGTACAATGCTTCCTTGTAAAACCATGATTATAACGTTAAGGATAACTTGTCATTGGCCCTATTTCCTACAGATACCTCCTGAATTTATACATTGTTTTAAGTTCACGCGGTTATTATCATAATTAAAACACATAATCACCAACAGCAACAGTGTCGAAATATCGGGAGTCTCATATCCCTACTTTAAACGCGGTAAGAACCCGTTATTATGTGTTTTAATTACCTCCTGATTTTATTTTAAGTTGTACCTATCATTTTATATCCGCTATATAGGATAATAGTTTACACTACATCTACGTTTCAGATGTGAACCATTGACGGCGTGTGTCTACCGTACGGTCCAAGATGTCCGTCTATCGTTCTGTAAGTATCGGCCTCCGTGGTCCAGTGGTTTGAGCGTTGGGCTCACGATCCGGAGGTCTCGGGTTCCGATGGGGATACAACACGAAAATCACTTTGTGATCCCTAGTTTTGGTTATAGGACATCCCGATGGGGATACAACACGAATCATTACATGCTAATCACCTGATTATCCGAAAGAAAGATGATCCGTTCTTCGGAAGGCACGTTAAGCCGTTGGTCCCGTTTACTACTTACTGCTGTAAGTTAGTATGCGTTACATTAGCCATGTCAGGGGCCTTTGGCGGCTCAATAGTAACCCTGACATCAGGGTTGATGGGTGTTGGTAATCCACGTCACAACCCACACAATAGAAGAAGAAGTGATATCGCCACACATTGTAAACATTACCGGCTCAATCTAACCTACTTTTTACACAATTTATCCGTATTCATCGAAATATTCTGACATCCCGAATTATAAATAATTATTAGTAGGCTAGCTTTTCTTTTTTTACCACGTCTCAAGGCTCCACCGCAAACTATAACATTCTCGAAAGCGCGCGCGCAATGAATCCCTATGAACAAACTCCTCGTAATTATCAAGGCGAAATCACTTAGCTGTAAACTGTGATTTTATATCGCTACATTATATGATGTTATTTGAGGCGCGAGATTTCAGTCGTTCCGTTAATTAGTGTTTATTGAAATGAGACAGTAATAGGTGTTAATATTGTAAGTTTAATGTGTGGCGCCATCAGAATGAATCGCAGGCGTCCGCGCAAGCGACGGGACGCAACGGCGCTGAGAATAGAATGTATACAACGCGGAGGCTGGTTGACAAAGTATTTAAGGGTGTTATTGTAACGTTTTATCGCCTATTAAATCGTGTACCATTTTCCGCTTTCTAAAATAGGATTAGTTGTGATAAATAATCCGTAGGAGCCAATTAAAATTCGTATCACGGACCAAGGGCCGCATTAACAACAAACGTATAGATAGGTACAAAACAAAACAAACGTACGTATAAGGCAAAATAAATCTCTTCCAGACACATCTAGTCCAAACTGTCTTCTACTTACCTATAATTATTACCTATGTTATTATAATGAGAAACTACTTACTGATGTAAGTAAGTAGTCGTTACATGAGTCATATCAGGGGCCTTTGGCGGCTCAATAATAACCCTGACACCAGGGTTGATGAGGTTGGTACTCCACCGCACAACCCACACGATAGAAGAAGATGAGAAATCATTTTATTATTACTGTTATTAAGTACCTAAGTAACACTGTTATTATTTTCGTATTTATTTTGGTGCAGGAAAACATCGCGACGGAACCGAGAAATGTGTTTTCGGGTGTGTGTGACCCAACCAGTAATTGGATGGGTTTTTGGTGCGGGTTGGAAAGTCAGACAGGCAGTCGTTTCTGGAATACACTGGACCATACAAATCTTCAGGTCAGGTAAGGAGACCCCGTGATAAACGGAGTAACACTAGGGAGATAATCTCCTGTTCTTCTAATCATTTTTATTTATTTAGTATATAACCAATCTTCTTTTTTTATCATGTAGGTTGTAAGGTAGATTACCAAGCTCACCAAAACTGGTGTCAGGGTTATTATTGAGCCGCCCTTTGGCGGTCCTTTGGGGCTTTGGAGGGCCTTTGCCCTTGACATGGCTCATGTACTTACTGTGTTAGTAAGTAGTACTTTCTAACATCAGTACCTAAGTAGTAAGCGGGACCAACGGCTTAACGTATCTTCCGAAGCGCGGAGTGGGGAACTAATAAAAATACTATTACGACAGGGATACTTCTTCTTGTTCTCCTGTGTGGGTTGAGAGGTGGATTACCAACCTCATCATCCCTAGTGTCAGGGTTACTATTGAGCCGCCAAAGGCTCTGAAATGACTTATGTAAGTCGTTACATGACTCATTATTAAGTAGTCGTACTTACTTACATCAGTAAGTAGTAACCGGGACCAACAGCTTAACGTGCCTTCCGAAGCACGGATCATCTTACTTTCGGACAATCAGATGATCAGCCTGTAATGTCCTAACCAAACTAGGGATCACAAAGTATTTTTTGTGATATTTCCCCACTGGGATTCGAATCCGGAACCTCCGGATCGTGAGCCCAACGGTCAACCACTGGACCACGGAGGCCGTTAGATTAGGTTAGGTTAGGTTAGGGATATACTTATATGTAAGTACTTACAACAATACCTTGTTTTAACTGTCAAGTTTACAACACTAATCCTGCGTTTAATTCCAGGTATAGTTTTACACAATTACTTACCCAGGTACCTATTTAGTTTCCGTTTGGCCCGTTTACCCACTTGCAGAACCATGTAGCACATTAGTTTAACTGTAGACAATGAAGAATATCCCCCTTGATTGCAATGCCAGTTACAAACGAGCCAATTAATTGTACCCATTGTGCATCAACTACTTAATTTGACTAGATTTATCTGTCTGCACAAACACTGGGCTACTCCTAACTGGTCAAAGTAACCATTAAAATTATTATGAGCTTTATTGAGCCCTTCATGAATACTGAGACGAATAAACAAAAATGCATTCGTCAGCTTATTTTCCCTTGTGTTACCAGCTTGCTTCTCACACGGACGAGAGCACTCGTTCGACCCCGGACTTTTAACAATAAGTTATAAATTTATATTAAGTGCAATTTTCACTGACAGTTAGCTCGACCATTATGTACCGATACAGCTCAACACCTATGACGTTGGTCTAACAGAAACCTCGGTGAAGCGTGGGGACTTAGTTCATCTTGCGATGGATGCACGTCTTACTAATCCAATTATGAATATAGTTGAGAGCAGGGAGCAATTCATCCAAAAAAAAAAACAAAATTGCTATTTGACATTTGTTTTAATTGCGCACTTACTGTAATATAATAATAAACACATTTAGATTAAATTGTTTTAAGGGGCCTTTACGTGTTGGCTTCGGCCCCACACACGCTTTCCAAAAGTCCGGGACTTCATAGGCCCGAGATATGGAAACGACATACAAATAATAATAAATAATAAGCTAAGTTATATGCGCAAATGTCAAATTAAAGAAGAAGAAAGAAAATATAATATGGAAATAAATATTTTCTTTCTTCTTCTTTCTTAAATTGCAATATTGCTTTTTAGACGAATTGCTTCGATGGGGCCTTTTTAACCCCCCTAGTGTTACGTTACGTTATGCCGTAAAACTGATTGCGCCATTAAGACATGCAAGTCCGATTTCGTATATGGTTTATCATTACCTATCTCACGACTCCGTATCAAAAGGGCAACATAATTACTTTTACCACTGAAATTTTAATTGATGACGGATCACATCCTCCGTGGTCTAGTTGTTAGAGCGTCCGGGTTTGATTCCCGATGGGAAAAGTTTCGAAATCACTTTATGAGACTGTCCTTTGTTTGGGAAAGACATTGCAGACTTGAACCACCTGATTGTTCGAAAAAGTAAGATGATTCCGTGCTTCGGAAGGCAGGTTAAGCCGTTGGTCCCGGGCACCACACTACTACTAGCCCAAACACCTCCACCAACCCGCAGTGGAGCAGCGTGATTATGCTCCATACCCCCGCCGGTTGGTTGAGGGGAGGCTTTTGCCCAGCTGTGGGACGTATATATGCTGTTAATGTTATATATCTTATGTCATGACGGATCACATTTTTATAAGGGAAACAGGAATGGACTTCCTAGTTTGCAGCAACGAATAAATTTTCATAAAATAATTGCAATGAGGTAATGCGTCCGATTCGTCGATTACTCATTATTCATTAATATTATGCATAACTAATTGCCACCATAGCTACAAAATACACACCTACAAATTCATACCCTTTAGTGGATAGATTAATGTACCTACTTTAGTTAATAATCAAAATAATATAATATTACAGATGTATTTTTTGTGTAATTGATAAGTCATCACTGACAAAAATGTACCGATAAAAAGTATTATTGTTTGTTACGAAATGGTGTTGCGTTGGAAACATTTTTTTTTCGCTACCTTCTAATTAATTTTATAAAACACTAACACATTTGATGGTAAGTACTTACCGAAAAACACCGCAATTCAATTACAAAAATGTCAATCTAAACTTACCACAATTCAATCAATCCATCCACATATTCACCACGATCGGTCTCCGTCCTTCACGACAAAACAATTGACTGTCTCAGCTCAAGTCACTAGAGCACAGATAAACTAACTTGTCCCGAATGTATTCTATACCCTAGATTCGTAAATGTACAGATAGGTAGATCTAGGTACGGGAAAGACGCCCGCCCCGGATAGTGGTAGCGAGATCTTTGCGAGATTCCCAAGACGATTTCCCAAGTCCTGAACCGTGAAAGTTTCATATAAGTAGCTAGACCGTCTGTAAGTAGGTGTGTGTATGTTGACTGGAGAATCGAGGTGGATTCGGGATTATACAACGCTGTGGTATTCACGGAAACTCATTGTGTTTTCGTAATGTATTTTCGTTCGAGTTCTGAAATAGGAATAACTTTTGCGCAAACAGTTAAACAACTAAATTATAATTTGCTTCACGAACTACTTTATCTATTCCGAACATTCTCGTGTTCAGTTTGTTTGATAGATAAGTAAGTACATAAACAAACGCCCGTAATGTTTAATAGATTAGGTAGAGCCAAACTGTTATAAGCTGCAAATAATTATATTCATAAACCTACGTCTCGAAATACTTCAGTGGCTAATTCTATTAAAAACTATGAAATATTGAATTACTACTTAGCTGATGTCAATTACTTTTATAGTCTCTGAACATAAAATAGCGAACAATACTGTACAAGCATTGTAAACTGAACCAAATGACCTATTAATAGTACCTAAATAAGACTGAAACTGCTAATAATAGTCGTGAGTGCAGTATAAGTCTATTAAGGCTAGCCAAAAGCAGGACTATTAATGACGTAAACACTGAAATCAACGTCCCATACATGCTCAGCCAGGGACGAAAAGTCGAAAACATTAATTTATAGTAAGTATGTATTCTATTCTGCGCTAATTAAAATGTTGTTTTTTCAAATTTAAAATGACTGCGATCATTTATCTGTCTTACAATTGGTTAGAATGTTTTGTTACAAATACTTTAACTACTTACCAAACATACAGATACCAGGTACTTTACTTCTGCTATGTTCCTATGTACTCTTATTTTTGGCTCATATATTATTTTACTTTTTACATTATTTTTTTCGCATAATCAGATGATTCTTCCGGCAATGTCCTAACCAAACAAAAGACAGTCTCACAAAATGATTCAGACAAGGTCCCCATCGGGAATCGTAAAGTAAAATGAGTCCGTGCTTCGAAAGGCACGTTAAGCAGTTGGTCGCGACTGGAGCAGCGTGGTAGAGTAGATTTGGTTCATACTGCTTCCAGTTGATACCTGTGCCCAGCAGTGGGGCGCATTAGACTATTCATGTTATGTTTATGTGTACATTATAGGTAATCTTTATTTTTCCTGAGGCATGTACCCAGAAGTAGGACGTATATACTAGGCTGTTTATGTTATGTATTCTGCTAAAATTTTTTTTTTAATATTTGACGGCTGTAATGCACTTACCTTACAACTGCACAACCTATAGACAACAGCACAACCTTACAACAGCACAACCTATAGACAACAGCACAACCTTACAACAGCACAACCTATAGACAGAACTTTACTTTTATTGCCAATAAAGTCTGCCTGTGGGCGTGTTTTGTTATCTGCAGACAAATTGAGACTAGGTGCTGCATTTATTTATTTTATATCAATTTCATACCCTGCAGTTTCATACTAGCGGCAATAGGTCTTTTTATTACGTATTACTTTGCTAAAACCGGTATGTTAAAGCTTAGTTCGAATTAATAAAACACTTGACTGTGGTGGTTTGAGTTTTCTTTTTTGGTGGAATGTCACCTCAAACGAATAGCAACAGACCTCGCTCTGTTCACTTAAGTAGGTACTCTATGATTGCCACTATAGGATAATAGCAGGAGAATAACACAGATGTACACATCTAACACACAGCAGCAGCAAAATACTATAAGTGTACCTCTTAAACTAATATAAAAACAAGTGAGATGGAAATCTACCCGTATACTAGCGGAAAATACAACTCCGCCGTCGTAGCTCAGTTGGTAGACCGCTTGCCTCTCCAGCACAGGCCTAAACCAATGATTGTCGAATTTGTTTTCGAATTCATTTTTGGATCATTAATAACTATCAGGTGCTCAGCGGTGAAGGAAAACATCGTGAGGATACCCACATTCCCGAGAAATGCATTTTCGGAGGTATGTGACTTAACCTGTATTGGGCTTGTTTTCCCTTCGCGGGTTGAAAGGTCAGACAGGCAGTCGCTTCTGTAAAAAACCGGACCTGTCAGATCTTCAGGTTAGATAAGCGGACGCTGTGAGAAAAACGGGTTAATGCTAGGGATATGATGTATTCTAATTCCAAAAATCCGACTATTATTATCTCCTCGTTTTTTAATGACCCACTCGCAAGCGTAAACTTTCAATCAGGACCAATCTGCTTCCTATGATAAGCCATTACATGGTACACACATTGAGTAAATATTTATGTTGATCGTAACACGACCAGCGGCGGCGCGGGCGCCCGTCGCGACGACCCACGTGCCGAGTGGCGCCTCCCGATTTATGGAAACGGACGGACAGACGAGCAACTATTTTAGATTAGAAACATAAGTAGTTTTGCGTTCTTAACAAAATGGTCGGGTAAATTATGTGTAGGAAGATTTCGTTTGTAAGATAACAACGTAACATAATCCCACGGCTATATCCCAACTGGAGTAGTCAGAGGTACACCCTGGGTACATCCATCTTAAGATAATGTTGATTGTTGATTTATAATATTAAGATATTTCAAAGAAGTATACCAAGGGTTCCTCAAATCAAGGGGTTGGGTGCCTCATGACGGGTACAGGCGTCGTGGTAGACCTCGAAAGAGATGGCGTGACGACTTGGACGCTTGCCGGAGGGACTGGCCGGAGTACGCGCGCCGCAGGACCTGAAAAATGGAAAGAGGAAGGGGAGGCCTTTGCCCAGCAGTGGGATCTTGTAGGCTAGATTAGATTAGAGATACCAAGGGTTAGATTTTGCGTAACAATTAGGTAGTAGCAGAAGCCTATATTTTGGAAAATACAGATATATATCCTATCCTATCATTCATGCTGGAGGACTTCTGGTCGAAGAGGGTGGTGAACCACCATTTCAGTGGAAGACCACCACCGAGCACCACCGATACAACACAAAAAGTGCCGCTTTTACGTGATTGCTACTTTTTCATCTATTTTAGGTTAATATTTCTATGGGTTTTTGTTACCTGATATCACAAAAATCACTTTGTGCCATGTAACTAGGGATCTAGTTTGGTTAGGACATTACAGGCTGATCACCTGATTTTCCAAAAAGTAAGATGATCCGTGCTTCGGAAGGCATGTTAAGCCGTTGGTCCCGATTACTACTTACTGATGTAAGTAAGTAGTCGTTACATGAGCTAATCAGGAGCCTTTAGCGGCTCAATAATAACCCTGACACCAGCACGAACTTAGCTAAATAACACGGCATTATTTGCTTTTCAATTGCATTGATGATGGAAAAACTTAATAGTAGCTCGTCTGCAACCGTCTAATTTACATTCTAACATCGGCGTAATTGTAATATTCCTTATGACGAAATATCGCACGAACGGGCTGACACATGTTTATAGTTAAACTGTGTTTTACGACGTAGGTTATGTGGTTAGCAACCAGAGAAAACTGAGGTTGGCAGACAGGCGAAACGAGTCATGTGTCTACCTACATTCTAACATAGTTGTCGTCAAAAGGCAACTTTAAAGTACTGATATTAATTGGTACTGCTTATGATTTTATGATCTCTAAGTATAGTGAAGTGAGTGTTTAGGCGGAAGGTAAGAGGAAACCCACTGCCCCATTTTTCCCTAAAAAGTATCATGGAGAATGCTACACCGACAAGAGCGTGGCTCTTAAATTAGTGATGATGAAGTATAGTGATGGCGGGTCAACCGGAGACTCTACCAGCCACTCTTACATGCGAGGGGGGGAGATTCCCTGGGATAATATGTTATGATTTTTATTCCTGGCGAGATCCGGCACATTACATTCAAATTCAAAAATATCTTTATTCAGTAGGTAACATAGTTACACTTTGAATCGTCAATTTTACATAACGAACGTCTCATCCGCCTAAAACTACTGCAGCTTCTCACAACCTGTATAGCCGGGGAAAAGAAGCTGCAAGAAAAACCTCGGCACAGGGCCCTAGACGTTCTTTAAAAAAATAAACATAAAATATTGGTATACAATTGAGTAATTTAGCTGCCTAATATCAGTTCACAGACAGTTAATCCCATGCATTCATATGTTCTAAATAATCACTAACTTTATAATAACCTTTTTTGTAAAGTTTTTGTTTAACTACTGTCTTAAAACAGTTGAAAGGCAAACTCTGAATGTCAATGGGAATCTTATTGTAAAAACGTATACATTGCCCCTTAAAAGATTTAGTAATCTTATGTAATCGACTGACTTGTAAAGCAAGTTTATTTTTATTCCTGGTATTAACAATGTGCTGATCGCTATTTTTTGCAAATAATCCTATATGATTTTTTTCAGAATCAAAGCGCAGTTTACCCTCAGACCACACGCCTGTACTAATGTTGGAACGCTGACCATAACAATAAACTGTAAATATCAATGACAATTAGATTTAGATGTTCGTTAATCAATATCATAGAAATTCATAGAATAAACATTAATACTTACTACACTTACACTTATTGTACTTATTTAGTGATAGAGTAAGAAGCAGTGTGAAGAGAGAGATGTGGTGTAAAAGTCGATATAATGACTTAGATTGAGAACGGAATGTTAAGTTGGTTTGGACACGTAGAGTGGATGAAGGATAATAGGATTACGAAAACAAAATATAAAGCGAAGGTTGGTGGCAGGGCAGGCAGAAGAAGACCTAGAAGGACGTACATTTACCAAATTGGGGATGTCCTTAGAAAAGCCGTGCGTGTATGAAACGATTGATGGATGTGTGAGAAGAGAAGTACTTATGTCAGGATCGAAGCAAATGGAAATCCGTAATCTCTGCTTACCCCGGTGGGAAATAGGCGTGAGCTTGTGTCGACTTAGTTCTTTTAGTAGTCACTTTTTTCAACAACCATCATCTTTTACCGCCGCCGCTTGGCATCAAATTTGTTGGTTAGGATTATCGAACGATAGGTAAGTTAGTAACTACATTGTTTATAGAATTTATGCTTATGATAAAATACTAACAAAGCCGTTCAATATCTTACCCGCCGATTAGATGGCGGGTTGACACGCTTATCTAATGAAATAACAAACGATTGTCTCTCTTGTGTATATTAATGGTTATTAAGGCATGAAACATTCATTGAAATATTGCCAGACGACTAATTTCCAATTTGCTTTGCAATTGTTGCTAAAATATTATTGTATTACTGTAAGTATATAGGTAGGTCTTCTTCTTCCAGTGCCTGTCCATTACTCCAGTAACGTCCACGTTAGCTGTCAGCTTTGAGAACTCTTCTCTGGTTCTGGTTGGTCAGGTTGGTTGGTTGGTTTTTTCTGATTTTCACTTCGCTGGTTGGAAGGTCAGACAGGCAGTCGCTTCTGTAAAAAACCGGACCTGTCAAATCTTCAAGTTAGGTAAGCGGACTTGGTGAAAAACGGGATAATGCAAGGGGGATGATGAGCATTTTTAACATTAATCGTATCGTATCGTACTCGTAACGACTACTTATCTGTAATGCGTTTTTTTTTTCTGTAATTTCAATATGTTTTTAATAAATTAACTAATCTTTATTACCTAGGTAAGTATGTCTATGGTTATGGACAGAACTAAAAAAATCCGATTACTGTCAGTCGAGTACCAATATTCCACTTTCAAAATGTCCCGTTTGTTACATAAAGTAATATATAAAATTTATCTCACAATACCTATGGTACTGGCTAGGCGCCACATCTGCCTCGATGTCTCAGGCGCCTGTCGATTTATGTAACACTAATTTATATTCAGCTCGCACCTTTAACAATAAATCGCGTCTGTACCTATAACGCGATTGTTAACCATTACTTTACGATCCTAAGGTGCATGCAGATGGGCGGTTCGACTGCAAGGGAATCGCAGTAATGCAGTTTTGAAGTTGTGTGCCTCTATATTATCTACGTACCATAGGTCACCCGTCGCCATCATGTTATAGGGTAGAAGACAGAGAGCAAAACGCGGTGTTGCCATAATAATACAACATAAACAGCCTATATACGTCCCACTGCTGGGCACAGGCCTCCCCTCAATCAACCGGAGGGGATATGGAGCATACTCCACTGGTGGAGGTGTTTCTACGGCTAATAGCCGGGACCAACGGCTTAACGTGCCCTCCGAAGCACAGAATCATCTTACTTTTTCAGACAATCAGGTGATTCAAGCCTGAAAACTCCTTACCAAACAAAGGACAGTCTCACAAAGTATTAAATAGTTGCCATAATACAAAAAAAATATTAGTGTATACTACAGTGGGAGCGAGACACACAGTCCGCGCTCCCAGTTACTCCTTAGCGGCTACGGCCATTTAGACTGAAGTAAGACCCAAAGAATCTAGCTCGGCACCCGACACGAACTGATGCGGGATATATAGTACCGTTCTATACCTCTTCTAGGGTCATGTTAAACAGCCTGTGTTACGTCCCACTGCTGAGCACAGACCTCCCCTTAAACGGTGGGTTTACAAAGCTTATACCATAGAATAAGAAATAATACTACGTATAGAACGGCAGCTCTCCGCTCCCCACCAGCGTCTGAGCTAGGTTTACCTCACCCCCCTTCGAACACAGACTTAAGTCATATGGCGTCAGATGTCACACACACAGATGCGTGTGTACGATAACGTTAATGTGTGGTGTCTGTGTAAAACGAGGTTGTTTGTATGAAGTATCCGGGAC
This sequence comes from Pectinophora gossypiella, assembly GCF_024362695.1. Taxonomy (NCBI): domain Eukaryota; kingdom Metazoa; phylum Arthropoda; class Insecta; order Lepidoptera; family Gelechiidae; genus Pectinophora; species Pectinophora gossypiella. The sequence continues at coordinate 7,835,409 of NC_065410.1, forward strand.
GCGCTTATACCGCCACGCTGCGCTGTTCCACTACGGGGAAAAGAAAGGTTGTAAAGGCAATGTCACTTCCTTAATCTTGCTTGCTTATTACTACATTCAGATCGTATGTATTGGTACACCACGATATTACACTGTAGATTAAGCCTCGACAATCCGTTGTTTACGATAGATGCTATCTTTAGATCATTACGAAATTATTAAAGTCGTAAGTTCATAAGTCAAATCAAACACACTTAATTGCACAGAAATTATTTTTAAAATTCAGACATAATACACTAATACAGTACAACCAGACGGCCTTATCGTTCTAGAGCAACCTCTACCAGGAAATTTACTAGAATTGGATGCGGGATGGTGCAACAAGAAATAAATAAAAGTAAACTAATGTTAATATTATAAATACTCTATACATATATTAATAAATACTCAATATAGAGGTAATATAATAGATATTTACCAAATTATACCTAACCATAATCTTAAGAAATATAATAATAATATGTAATAGCTATACACACATACAAAACAATTATTGATATAAATAAAATACTCTACACTAAAAAAAATACACTAATATTCGCACAGGGGTTCGAAATCTGGCAGCGGTTTTTTGAAGCTCTGAACAGAGTTAGCGACTCCGGCGGAAGCAGGTCCCGAAGGAGTTCCATATAAGCGCACAGCTTTCTCAATAATAAGTCAGTTGGTCTTATATCGAACTTACAACCCACCCGAGATAATAAGTTACTTCTTATTCTCTGCCTGCCCGGCAACGTTTCCATATGTGAGTTTATATTTACATGCTGTCAGCAATCGATCATCGAGTGGTGCATCGTATCGGCGCGGGCGCAGAAAACGTTCGCACGGTGCTTTCTCTATTTTTACTCTGACCGCAAAATATCATCTCCACCCGACTAGCGTCTCGACGGAACGGTGACTTGAAAACGGAACCAGTAAAACAATCTGTAATTAACAAGTTTAATAAAATACATACATAAACTCACGACTATTTCCCACTGGGGTAAGCAGAGACTATAGAATTCCATTTGCTTCGATCCTGACACACTTCTCTTGCTTCCTACACATTCATCAATCGCTTCATACACGCACACCGGTTCAGAGTAGATCGTTCGATTCTGCTCCGCACCACCCAAATCCAGACATATGTAAGATTGGAATTACATGCATAAACCGAAATTGCTGCTCAAAATAACACACTTTAGTTCCACAAATTGAAGAGTACCTATTTGAGAGAGATCTAAAAGTATTACAAAGGGACGGAAGAATGAAAGATACCGATCAATCTGATAATCATAATTATCTAACTTAGGTTTCCAGTACCAAATATGGGTGCAAATTATATTCTGCCTTGTGGGCTGTTCTTCCCATCTCAATAGGGATATTATTACTTACCTACGTATTTTTTTACTACGAGTACTACGTACAACTTCGCCTGAACGGACAATTTCTCTCGGTGATGGCGTATCGTCATTGGTACCTATGATCAATGTCAAAGTATAGTAAAGGGACACACACATACCTGTATCACGAATAAATAACAGGAAAAAAACGATACTAAATTTGAAATGTCACTTTGTAGTGCGTGTTAATGTAAAGATAGAGGTGTCCATCATTTTCGTACCACAAGAAAATATTTGAGGGTATGGATTCAATTTTATAAGACGTAGCTCTTCTTTTAATTGAGCCACCGTTAAGGGCGATCTGGGAGGTTAAAATGGCCACATCGAAGCAATTCATCTAAGAAAGCAAGATTGCTATTTGACATTTGTTTGTATTGCGCATTTACTTTTATATGCGCAAATATCAAATTGCAATATTGGTTTCTTAGATGAATTGCTTCGATCTGGGCATTTTAACCCCCCTGGTCACACAAATTATTTTTATGTTTTTTACACAAACTAACATTAAATTATATAATAGGAGTCAACACAAATGCCAAGTGATTTGCGATTAGAGCGCCATCTAATATAGCTTTACCTTCGCCTTCCCATTAAACTCTCGCGGCGTGGCAATGTAATGCATAACACTGAGAGTTCAATGCGTCTGTCTGAGGGAACCGTATTAAATGGTTTGCGGTGAACGAGTAGTGAGTGACGCACATCATTGCAGCGCCAATCTCGGCCTATAAAATAGGTACCCGCACTATAGCACTCTGGTGAGGAAGTGCGCGAGCTAAGAGAATGACCGACATAAACCTAAATGAACTACATAAGTCCCACTGTAGGGTACAGACCTTCAAGTATATTCGATATTTATTTATTATGTCTATTTTTCTATTGCTTGCCTCCTCTATTTCTTCTGCTAGAACAATGTTCTATGTCGTATTTCTTTAGTGAAATATAAAATAAATAAATTATAAGAAAAGAAGACATCCTTTTTGCATGTCTAACAAATCACACTTAGAATAAATTAGTTATTCTTGAATTCCTTCAGACTATCAAGAGGGTATGAATTGAACAGGATTCCTCACAATAAAACTTTAACAATGGCGTCTTCTGAAAAGTTATGCGTTAGAATTTTATTGCTCATGTCCTTTTACAAAGGAATAATTTGTTTTGAAAACTGCAGACTGCGTGGCTAGACGTGTTATATTGTGCTAAAAGAAATTGCTGGAAAGAAATATCCAGTAAAATGGTCATAGTATTGTATTGCAAATATGTACCTAAAATAATCACTTCGGTTTGTCGTTAGCAATATTTTGATTGTTTTACAGAACATTCCGAAGATCTCAAAATATTTATTTCAAATAAGTACTTAAATACAACACATGTCAAATGTTTACAATTACTTAATTGAAAAGTTGATGTGTTTTAAAAAAATACTAAGGTATTTATTACTGTTAAATTCACCTTTTATTTATTCTTCGATTAGAATAGCTCGTAGCTTTTTGTATTGTTGATGTTATATCCTTCATGTCTTGATTAAGTCAAGCTTAAGTAAAGGCCTAAATAGAACTTTGAATGTATTTTATATTATTCAATGTAAGTACAGGGCCGTTAAAAAGGCCACATCAAAGCAATTCACCTAATAAAGCAATATTGCTTTTTGACATTAATTTGTTTGCATTACGCACTTACTTCAATATGCGGTCAATTGCGCGAATTATAGGTGAATTGCTTTGATGTGGTCTTTCTAACCCCCCTGTACTTACTATCAAATGACATTAGTCATACGAGCTCCACAAAACAAAACAACCCTCTATAAATGAGACGCCAAAAAAGCATTAGTTGGCCAAACAATCTGTCCCAATGAGTTATCGTCTTCCATGGCATTACGTACACGTCTGTGTGTCAACAATGAAGTCATAATTCTTTGTCGTCGACGGCCCACGCCACGATGTCTGCAGGAGGGTGGAGCATGGAATGTGACATGGGAAGACATACCACGGTAAGGTGGCGCGTCTGTGATATAAGCTCACTACTATATCCCAAATGTCCATCCAGATACATCCATAGACAAACTAAGTACACCTACACCTCACCGAGCTTTCTGTTATCTTACTGTTTCTATGCGCGGTATTAATAAACTAATCTCAGCTGAGACTGCCCTCAACACCATGCTCAAGTCCTTGTTTTTATATACGAACTGTCACATTGACATGATCGTGAGGGCAGTCACAAAGCTGAGTTTAGTTTATTAATACCACCCTAGTGTCTGCGTTATGTATCTCACGTCGATAGGTAATCATTCAGGATAGGAAGAGTCAAGCAAACACATAGAAGACACTTGCACCTATATGGTGAGAGGTTACCAGCTCATCTCTTATACATAGCTACATTAAGTATGTATGTTACTGCACAAAATATTATAGTTCATCATATTGCAAAAGACACATGTAGAGAGATAGGTACTCGTAAAGGAAATAGCGCTGCAAGAGAATATAAACTTTTTAGATTGATAACATAAACAGTCTGTATACCTCCCTCCCCTCACTCAACCCGAGATAGAGCAGAATATGCTCCATAGCTTACTCCATTACGCTGCTCCACTGCTAGTTGGTTTAGGTGTTTTACGGCTAGTATCCGAGACCAACGGCTTAACGCACCTTCCGAAGCACGGGATCATCTTTTTCGGACAATCAGGTGATTCAAGCCTGCAATGTCCTTACCAAATAAAGGACAGACTCAGGATATGATTTCGACAATGTTCTCGTCGGGAACGGGACCCCGACCTCCATATCGTGAGCCCACGAGACCACGGAGACTGTTTCATAATAGGTAATTACAATTTGTCACGCGACGCAATAATATAAGGGCACAGCTAAACACCTCTCTAGAATGAGTATTCTACCAAAATAGTCTTCCCAACACTATATACTGCAATTATCCTGATTCATGAAGTGTAAAATTTTTAAGTGCAAAAGTTTTCGTCAGTCGTATCATTAATAATTCATCGGACAAATTAGCATGAACTGAATCCGTTTGTGAGCACAAGGTAATGTGCTGTTTAAGTCAGATTTTTAAGTAGACATTTTTATAAGTTCTTTATTTAAAAAGGGCCCACATAAGCATTATACAAGGTGTGAACAGTAAAATGTTTTGCTAAAGATATGACACATGTTTCTTTCTTTCTAAATAGGTATCTTTTACCATCGGTTTAGATAGGGACATCTGTAGTGTAGGTACTTACATTTGTTTTTCGATATTTACTAGCTTACTTCAGAAATAAATAACACCTACAACAATTTTAGTAGGTACCTAAAGTTCGTGACATTGATACAGTTTACGGTTAAATAGCGAAATATTAGGTACAATCAAAGAGCAAAGTGCAGTTACTGTGCCCAGCGAATTATTTGTAAACTGTGGTGAGTTGTCATAATTATAAAATTTATGTTTTTGTACGTGTTTTTGGTCTATTATAGAAACGACATGTAACCATAGGAGGTCTTAAGTGCAACCAGCTAATTTATTACTTTTCAAAAAACTCATTGGACTTTTGCACCTCATCGTACATATTTTTTAGCAGGTTTGTGTTAGTAGATAAAATGTAAAGTACACAAACATACGACGAAAACGTGCTTAACTCTACCTATCCTATTTATTTGTAGATTTATTCATGAAATTCATTTATTTTGGTGAACACTATTAATTTCATATATTAATATTTAAGTGATCTTTAATAATATGACCATAGAAATGCTATCAAAAGACGATGAAAAGCTTTACTACTTATACCTAAATGCTTTAGAAACAGAGTTGAGTAAGGTCTAAAATATGTCACAACACTCACAACCCGCGTCTTCACTCCACTCAGTAATAGCCAAATGCTTTATGACTGTTTTTCATCTATAAATTATTAAAGGAAAAAGAGTAGAAAGATATATAGCGTAGTTGAACAACAGTAAATTGGTTGTGAGTACTTTCAGAGTCGTTTTTCACTGGAGTTTTGCTGAATCAATTCTTGTCAACTTCTTGTATTTCTTGTCAAATTTTTGTCATCGATTTATAGAAATAGCTTAGTAATTTTTGTTTCCCAAATAACCAAATAAGTTCAGAAGTCTTATACCCAATAGGTAAACACGGTGGCCCAAACATGTTGGTGGTTCAAAATGAAAAAATTGCCCATTGGCTACCAGAGACACCTCATGATAGTATCAAAGATTACCACCACTTCTTCTATCGTGTGGGTTGTGAGATGGATTACCTACTACTCATCAACCCTCATCAACCCTGGTGTCAGGGTTACTATAGAGCCGCCAAATTTAGTAGAACTACAAAGATTGTTTAAAGGAGTTTTTACTACCGACTGAAAGCCCTCAGCCGTGCCCTCAGCAAAGCTCGCTATTTGTCCGGACTACAAAATTTGTTCTTACATTAACCAAATCCCCACAGCTCTTACCTAATACTCAGTGGACTCATACATCAAACCGAATCCCTACTGCTGACATGGCGTCGATACCTCGGCGCCGCTTCAATCATCGACATTCCGACAGACATGTTCTCTGTAAAGACTCATTGTACCACATTGAATAACCGATTGATTGCATTATGTCGGAAATCGGCTGGTTTATAATAAATAATCACAGGAAATTGTTGTCGAGCTGCGATTCGTAACGATTTTCAGTTACTATCATGATTTGTATGTCGTTCTGAGAATATGTGATTCAATATGTGCAGAAAATCATAAAGGAGCACTTACCTACATACGAAACAAGGAAAAGCCATACGTACGTAAGCACAAGTAATGAAGATTATATCTACTTACAAGCTGATCACTCGTCACCAAACTGAGTAGTCTTCAAAAAAAGAAAAGAGTATTTAAAGATTGTTTTTTTTTAGTTAAAGAGTATTTCTATTTATATTTCTTAAATTAAAAAATAATATGCTTATCTATAAATAAAAATAAATAAATAAACAGTAACAGAATTATTACGTAAGTAGGTATTATTATTATAGGTACTACTTAGGTAAGTAGAAAAGTCTAAAAAAATAAACGTAACATAAACAGCCTATATCGTACGTCCCACTGCTGGGCCCAGGCCTCCCCTCAATCAACCGGGGTATGGAGCTAAAGAATAAAAGAAACATTTATTAATAAGTAAGTTAAAGTAGACAACATGTCTGATATCACACATACATAATTAAGTAGATACGTATTAAGTACAAGACATTTTCCAAATTAGCTACCGTAACTGCACAGTTGAAGATTGAAGGCTTAAGCAAAACAAGTAACAAAGCTGCAAGTTTATTTAAGTGTAGAAAATAATGGAGAAAAAGTTACAAAAGAAAAGCCATTAAAACAAGTTGATAGTAAGTTCTTCGTAGTCAGCAGGATACTCGTAGTCGCAGGCGCGGATCCGGAAACACATTTTGGGGGGTCAGTAGGTCAGTTCGGCGGTCAGTAATGTAATAATTACGCTATACCTCGGGTCCAATGCATCGGGATCAGTAAATGTAATAATACATCGGGTGAGCGAGGCCATGATTTCACCACACATTTTATATACTAGGTACTTAAAATTTTGTGCGCCGCAAGGCAAACATAAAGAACCTATAATGTGAACACTGTATTTCTATTTATATTCATCATAAACTGCCTATATACGTCCCACTGCTGGGCACAGGCCTCCCCTCAATCAACCGGAGGGGGTATGGAGCATACTCCACCACGCTGCTCCACTGCGGGTTGGTGGAGAGGAGAGGAGGATTTATATTACTCATGTTTAAGCAAATAAATTATCGTTATCTTTTTTTTATCTTTTATACCTCTAGGTACTCCACCATGAAGCCCTACTGCGGGTTTAATGGTAAAAGATGGTGATGGTGGTCAAAAACGCGTCGAACCCACGAACCATGTCTTAGGGCCCCTGAAAAACAGAAATTTTCGATAGTACCAAACTCTAGTGTATTTCGTAATAATAAGTGTGGTTCGGAAAGAAAAGTAACGGCCCCGATGACCCCCATAATTCCCCCTAGATCCGCATCTGGAGAGGTCTCCGAGCAAATAAATAAGTAAGATCCAGCCAGGCACGGTTCCAAAACTACGCTACTTCAGACTCGTGGATAGGGACAGAGGCAAAAACGTGGCGCCTCTCTTACACCGACATGTAACACGGATTGTGAAGGAACTTACCGGGTGAGAGCCTTCAGCGCTCCCCATTTGTACGGCCAAGTAGTTAATGCCATCTGCGGCAAATCTACAATAAGTCACGTTAAAAAAAATGTGAAGGAACTGCTAAAAGTAGTTGATAACGCAAACATATTATATATAGCCTTATGCACGTCTGAATGCTGGACACAGGACTCCCTGCAATCCATCGAAGAGGGAAGAGCAGACACCAACACGCTGCTCCTACCATTACGAATTGGTGGAGATGTTTAGGCTAGTAGCCTTAGGTAGTAGGTAATAGGTAGGTACGAGTACCATTCGTGTATTTAAATAGAATAGAATAGAATAGAAAAGGTTTATTATAAAAGGACGCCACACACAAAAAAAAGTCAACAACATCATATCAAATTTCCACTAAAACAATTACAAAAAAGCAAGACGGATGTTTGTCGAAATGACCATAAGGTGGTGGTGGACGTCCTGAGATAAAAGGGCCTCACTCAGCACAAGTCGCGGCGTGAACCACGACGCTGGTATTATGTGGACCCTGTTAGGTGACGCACGAACATCGTATTCCATAAACATGTTATTTTTTTTATTCCATAAACATTTTATTTGCCAGTTCTCAAGCGCCCGAAGAACTCGCGACTCTTGATACTGTTAATAACCGTGAAGTACTCACCAGAAAATTTATATCTAGGACCCCTTGAACTACAGCAACTCTAGTGATAATAGGTACTATATACCTACATACTTAAACCTGGGGATGTACTTAAAAATGGTTTAGTACGATCTACTCCGAACCGCAGCGTGCGTGTATGAAACGATTGATTAATGTAGAAGTAAGAAAAAGGATGATCGATCTGCTTACCCCGGTGGAAAATAGGCGTGAGTTCATGTATGTATATAAACTACTATGTATCTGACAGCAGCATTTTACGGGTACATTTATAAATAGGTCATTTTCTACCATAGTTCACGTTTTCACTAACACAAGTTGGCTTGACCGTTATAAACAGCAATACTGGTTACCACCTATCAAGTTGGCCTAACAGAAAGCTCGCTGAGGAAGGTGTACGTACTTAGTACATCAGGTACTCATCTTGCGATGTATCTCTGACTACCCCGATTGAGATATAGCCGTGAGCTTAGTACATTATGTTACTCTGAAAGGCACGCGCTTATGAAAAGATTGATGGATGGTGCTAATTCCTGTAAATACCATCTAATTTTATTTTAAGTTATATCTGTCATTTTCTTATCCGCCGAAAAGGAAAGGGACGGGTAATCGACAAGCATAAAATTTATGGAACACACGTCAATTTTAAGCACAAATCTAAACCAACCGTCTAAAAATTTTACATCCGTCAATAACCCGACACAGTTAAGTAGACAGCACGTCAACAGATTGCATACCAGCGACGTACCTTTTGATTCACCCGGGTTATTCATTCATTCACTCATTCTTCCTAAAATTAAGAGCTGTGAATCATCCGTCCCTTTCCTTTTCGACGGATATGAAAATGACGGATATAACTTTAAATAAAATTAGGCGGTGTCTGCAGGAATCGGGGGCAGGAATGTGGAAGTAAATCGAATTCCATAGTTTCTGCTTAACCCGGAGAAAAATAGGCGTGCATTAACTTAGCGTATGTAACCTATGTACCTACCAACAGCATTTGATGGACACATTTATAAATAGGTCATATTCTACCTATTAGATACACTTGGTTGTGAGCACGACAGGCGTCGCGTCGTCGCGTCGCGCAGGTGCCGGCGCCGACACAACCCGACACCGCTGTAAACATCCACTCTATAGGTACCTAGCTACCCTGCTATACCTACCTGGCTGGCCCAGATAACGCAGACAAATTAAGACGCGAGAAAAATAAAGCGTCACCTTGAACTTACAGACAGGCCGTAAAAACAGCAATATAACAACAATATCTAGTTAGACAAGTACCTACTAGATAGAACACAAGGAACATACCAAATGTCCAAAAGTCGTTAGAAAAATAACTTGGTCCCTGTGCTGGGAGGTTTTCTGGCCATGTCTTTCCCTCAGCGTTACAGATTCCGACGTGGTAGTAGTTTTACAGCTAATTACATAATGGTGCTAATTCCTGTAAATACCATCTAATTTTATTTTAAGTTATATCTGTCCTTTTCTTATCCGCCGAAAAGGAAAGGGACGGGTAATCGACAAGCATAAAATTTATGGAACACACGTCAATTTTAAGCACAAATCTAAACCAACCGTCTAAAAATTTTACGTCAGTCAATAACCCGACACATTAATTTACTCATTCTTCCTAAAATTAAGAGCTGTGAATCATCCGTCCCTTTCCTTTTCGACGGATACGAAAATGACGGATATAACCTAAAATAAAATTAGGCGGTGTCTGCAGGAATCGGGGCCAATATGTAATTTAATTTTTAACGTTCAAAAAGCGCTAACTTTATAAGCCAATTTTGAAAAGTAAATATTTTTGAATTTTTTGACTTGGAATTAATTAATATGGCATTTGTCTTTTTTCTTTAAGTATCAGAACTTTAGCCAGAGTAAACATTTGACTTTTTGTAATTATTTCTTTTTATTTTGGTGCAATAAAGTGTATTTGTATTGTATTGTATTGTAACATTAATACATAAATACATACATAAACTCACGCCTATTTCCCACTGGGGTAAGCAGAGACTATAGAATTTCATTTGCTTTGATCCTGACACACTTCTCTTGCTTCCTCCACATTCATCAATGGTTTCATACGCATAACATTAATATACGTAGATAAATAGTGCAGGTGTGGATTAGCTGCGGGCACACCAGTATGGTTAGTTTTTCAGTAGAAAATTATCAAAAGTACAAAGTCATTTCGACGTATTTATCTTCAAACAAAAATTGCTAATTCAAATTCAGCATACATACATACGATCACGCCTTTTTCCTATTGGGGTAGGCAGAGATCACAGAATTCCACTTACTACGATCCTGACACACCACTTTCTCTTCCTCCACTCTCATCAAACATTTCATGCATGCTCGCCGGCTTAGAGAAGTGCAAATTGAGACAGTCACACACGCAGATTTTGATAATAACGACTAGTCATAGTCTACTAATAGTAGAACATTTTCCCTCTTGATATCGAAGTCTAATGATGTACCTACCTAATATAATAGGTACAACTTGTAACCATACTTGACATTAGACGTCTATAAGAGGGAAAATGTTTTATTAACAATTTTCTCGGTAATTTTTTTTTTTCATTCTTTTCGGCGAATTGAGTGGTTAAAAAGGCCACATCGAAGCAATTCATCTAAAAAGGAATATTGCTATTTGACATTTCTTCGCATTGAGCACTTACTTTTATATACGCAAATGTCAAATTGCTATATTGCTTTTCTATATGAATTGTTTCGATGTGGCATTTTTAACCGCCCAGGTCTTGGGTAGTAGAAGTAAACAAGAAAATGAAATGTAATAAATATTTTAATTCGCTTAGCATTTACTTATAAGGTAAGCGCTCCAAATATTGGAAATGCACTTGTTTTGCTTAGTCTATACCTAAATCTATTCAAGAGTCCACTTGCTGCCACCACATTTGACTGACTAGTAACACTGTACACTGGCTTCCTGCGCACTGGTATGTCTTTAGACCTACAATTTTTTATTCTTATACTGATGGACCGGTCTAACTTGAACTTAGTCGGCTCGAAGAACGCGTCCTTAGGAATCTTGATATAAGGTTTATTGTTAGTTGGCACAAGACGTAGTTTAGGCCGCCGCATGACTGGTCGGAGTGGGAGGTAGGAAAAATCTTCATCATTTGTCTTCTCTGCGGTGGATTCTTCGTTTGAGACTGGTTCTAGAAGATAAAATATAGTAAGTTCGCAAAACCAAATAAAAAAAAATCTTGAATAATTATGAGACTGATTTTCATAGGGATCCCTGCTCCAATTTTTTTATTTAATTTAGAATAATTATTTATCTGTTAACATATATTTGTACTTATACCTACTTATAAAAAGCTCAAGCAGAGTTTTGTCAGAATGAGTTATAATAAAATTATTTCAGCAGTTTCCAATTGTTCATTGTCAGTCAGCCCGGTAAATATCCATGTTTACAGCTTACTATAGACTATAAAAACAATTACATTTCTTATATAATATTTATTACCCCCTCCGGTTGGTTGACGGGAGGCCTGTGCCCAGCAGTGGGACGTATATAGGCAGTTTATTATAATATTTATTAGTAAATTGGCTGGTTTATTTGATGTTTTTTATGTTAAAATAAATAAATAAAAAAAAAAAAAAAAAAAAACGCGTTTGTTACCTTTATAAGGGAATATAGTCCGTCTTGGCATGATGGAGTCGCCGAGTATCTCATACAGGGTGTAATCCGTCATCACGTAATCTTCCAGGTGGGTCGTGGGCTCGGAGCGAAGGAGACTCGTCGACGCATCCTGAACAAAAAATATGTATTATTCTATGAGAATATTTTAATGATCATCACTAATTTAAGAGCCACGCTCTTGTCGGGGCAACATTCTCCATCCTACTTTTAATAGATACGATTTTTCTTTATATTAAATGATCACCAAAAAAATAATTATAATTAAAGTTTATCATCAAAAAGATAGGTACATCTATATAAATATGTTCTTAAAAGATATAAATACTTCGGGAATAACAAATAAAAACTTCTCTTGCATTTATAATGCAGAATTCTGAATCTTATATTTAAATTAAACTATAAAACGCGCTTTATATAATTATCAATATTTATTATAATTATTATCGTTTTATTTGTTTAGTACTATATTTATTATGATAAAAGACAATATTTCACTTTTAATAGTCTACTGTGGAATATTAAATATAGGTAATAAAAATACAGAGAACTATAATTAATATAAATCAATAGAGAAACTAGTGAACCTTGTAACGATACTTGACAAATAGTTAATATAAATCATGACTGCGATCCCTATTGGTATGGGCAGAACACTAGTAAAGACAACTTCCATGCACTTTTAATACTAGGTCTTAAGACGAATATTGTAAGGCAATAATATACTTTGTATACAAGGAAAATCATGTAAGAAAATGCCTCGCCGGTTATAGTTATAGATTATTGTATAGGAATATACGTTGACAAATGTGGACCATACCGAAACTACGCCAAAATTGTACAGTACTTACGTGTAGATCGCAATCCAGGTTTAGACGTAAAGAATTTTCTAAGGACGAAATTAGAGCACTTTTAAAGAAGCTTTTATTGAATACCGAAATCTACGCCAACGAAGTCGTTGGAGGAAAACTACAACGTAACGTAACTAAACGTAGTCGTTGCATGAGTTATGTGAGGGGCCTACAGCGGCTCAATAATAACCCTGACACCACGGTTAATGGGGTTGGTAATCCACCTCATAATCCACACGATAGTAGAAGACGGAAAACCAATCAATAAAATAATAAAATCTTCATATAATTTTAACCAATGACCAACACTCACAATGATTGCTTCTCTGAGATCCGTCTGCAGTCTACTCCTGTTCATGTGTATGCATTCGTCCAAATGGTCCAAATGTTCGCCCAAACATTCCACCAACGCCTGTCGTCCTAACGCGAGGACGCATTTGATCATTGGCGCAGTCAGCCTTTCTTTCGTGCCTTGTGATAAGTAGTCGAAGAGTATTCCTTTTCCTGAAATCGAAATACAATAGTTTAATTCAAGTTTACATTTCCCACACATGTATATTTTTTTTTTATTCACGAAATGTTTTTGCCCTATGGTTTGATGCAACACACCAGACTCAAAAACGGAAAATAAGTAATGACAGTTATTCTAAGAACTCTGAAACTTCACACAATATCATGCAGACTGTTGGCCAAACTTAAAAATGTTTAACTATCTAATAGGCTAGTTTCCAACTAGTCAAAACAGGTCCTTTTTACTAAACGGCAAAACATTAAATTTATATGAAAAAGCACATTGTGACGTCACAGAAAAACGTGAAATGGCGGACTTATTATTATGTTTCTTTTGATTAAAATCATAAATAAGTTAAATAGAAAAAGAAATGTTTTTCGTTAGCTTTAGTTAAATCTGTCTTTATTTAGTAATGAGAATTTCATGATTTATCTTGAATCTAGTAGACGACCAATTGAAAGTTTTCATAACAACGCATCATAGTAATAGAATGTGAAATTGCTTAAATCCCATACTATTAGCTCAATATGTTACAAAGTGGATCCTCTGTTTTCCTTATGATACTTGATATCTTACCTATTGCTATAAAAGATGGCCATGTCCTCGTTATTTTAGTCAGTATAGTGACCATTTTATCAGCGAGTGAACCATTACCAAGTATATTTGAGACCATCACTGGAAACAACCGTTGAAACTGAAAAAAAAAACATTTTTTTTTACTTTTGTGTTTTAAAGGAATGGAGAGTGTAAAAAGGAACGACGACGTGGGTGCGCGTGAAAAACTGTTTTAGAATATTTAAATAATATTATTAAGTGTTTTTCGTGTTATCTGCAAAATTTAGTGGTAAAAATAAATAAATTATGTAAATTTAAGATGTTTTTTTGTTTTTGCTCCCTTCCACATTTCCCACATATAAATTTTTTTACTCCCTCATATTTTACACACTAATTTTAGAAACTAATTAATATAAGACGCATGCTCTATCAAAATCAATTTGACGGATTTCATATTAGTACGTAATATGACTAACCTGTTGCTGAATATTTGTGTCTAAGCTGCAAGGATTTGAACAAAGTGCGTCAACCATGTCCAAGACGTTTGACTGTAGAGGTTTCTTCGCTGGAACGTTGAGAGCATTCAAGTTGTCATCATTGAGTACTAATACTGCTAAGTTGAAGAGGTTGGGGAATATGGGCCCAATCCGTGTGTTGGTTGTCAAGTCTTCTACTGCTATCTCTTTTGGTTTTTTCCTAAGGTTTAATATAGCTGGAAACAAGTATCAGAAGGTATTATAATGTGACTTGCGAGCGTGTAGTAACGAGGATAAAGCCAGACCTTATTAGGCAGCTAGACTGGGATAACCCGGAAATTAATATAATAAAATAAAATCCAATTAGAAATACTATTTTTTGCACTTTTACCTAATCTACAAAATAATTTAATTGATTATTAAAAAAACGATATATATATAGAGCACTTAAATGAAAGAGAAAATACATAACATATTAAGGACTTTATTGCACACACAGGAAATACTTACCTCTAGCAACTTTAGTGTAGTAATTCTGCAAGTTGACACTAATATTACTGTTGTTATTGAGACTCTTTTCATCAGTGATCCATTCTACAGAGACGGTGGGCAGTGTGGAGAACACGTAACTTTGAGGTATTAGCGCGAAGTCCGCCACATTTAGAAGACTCTCCTACAAATTAAATAGCTTATTTGAAACAACACATTCGATGATTCACTACAATAATTGTTTTTTAAATGCACCATTTCTTTCTATGTATAAAAATTAATTAAGTATGTACAATCAAAGAGCAAAGGAACAGTCACAGCCTAAGAATCATTATGCCGTGCAGAATGCACCATATTTCATTGTGTGTATTGTCAAATACCACATTCTTTTTAACATATATATACTTGTTATCTACATGAGACTATTGATCTAATGTAATCTCAAGAATTCAACCAGATTTGATTTGTAAAGCTCAACAAAATAAAATATGTTTTATGACAACTAACATAGCGTAAAGGGGAACCCCTTTGTATATATGGAAAATGAACTGTCTAATAATATTAAACAATAAGGCTGTACTTTATTATTATTAAAGATAAGGCTGTACTTACAACTTGACAGCAAAGTTTCTCGTCCCCAATAGGAGCATATGTAGCAGCACAAGCACCCACAACAGGACTGGTGTCAGCCAACATGAGAGCCGTGTTAACGTCCGACCCGTCCACTCGAGACTTTTTCATCATCTCACTGTGTAGGGCAATTGTCTGAAAAAATTCAAAAGTTGGATTATTTCCATTTAGTTTGGACTAGTATTGAGTTTTCTTATATTATGATCCTATAACCAGCATTGTTACTTATTTACCTGATAGCAACACTGCTAATACTTTTTGAATCTTATAAGTCACAAGAGATTAAATGTGTCAATGTTAAGCATATAAATAAAGCACATTTCTCTGGTTCATAACATGTGTAATTAAAATAGGTACATAAACTATTTCTGATCAAAAATAATGGTATCAATTCCAGAGAAACTTAGCAGTATATCTTTAAACATAAAAATTCTCCCTAAGATATGACTTAGTAAGTAATTATTTTAAATCAAGACTGCTTTTTTATTTTTTTTATTATTATTATTAACTCTTATGTCTATAATTATTATAATATTTTTTTAACTCACAGAAATCATCTGCCGGAGTTTGTAACTGACATCCTCAGCTAAGTTAGTGGCCGCTTCAGCATTGATCTCGGCACCGACCTGCTCCGCCATGCACTGCACTGAGTCTGGGCCAATGCCCGCAAATTTACCCTGTGATGAACCTCCATCCTGTTGACAGATCATTTCAAATATAGAATAGAATCTTCTGGAAGGCATATATGTCACAGATTTTTAAACAAAAAATAAGTGTTAATAATAAACTATTGGTGTTTAGTATTACAATTAATAAATATACCTACATAGAATTTAAAATGCTTTGATTGTGAA
Organism: Pectinophora gossypiella; assembly: GCF_024362695.1. Taxonomy (NCBI): domain Eukaryota; kingdom Metazoa; phylum Arthropoda; class Insecta; order Lepidoptera; family Gelechiidae; genus Pectinophora; species Pectinophora gossypiella. Next base: position 7,851,693 of record NC_065410.1, read on the forward strand.
CCTTTGAATTCACCATTCCCAAATCAAGTATGTGTTTAAGTTATAGGAAATGATTATTGCAATTCTAAAGAGGCTGAAAACAACCCAAATAAAATACCACGTTATTATTACAGTAGTAATTTAATGTAACTCATAAAAACTGTCAAAGTTATCATTAGGACAGCTTTTCATGGTCAATGGCGAAGTGGTAGTTCAGTTATATGTAAATGGAACTTTAATACTTGCCTTTTCAGTCAAGGGAGGAGTATCACACTGGCTAGAGCCTCCAGATTCAGAAGTAACAGACTTGTTTTTGTCGCGGTCCCGGGTGCTGTTCGACTTTTTCGAATGATTTTTATTACTCGACGAGGCCGTGTTAGACATATTTCTTCAAGTCACACGTTACTGATGGATACTACAACCACATGATAAGCATATCCACATAAAACAAGCGTTTTCTCAATAAATATGCCCTAAAAATTAAAGAAGACAACAAACAACCCTCCGGGCAAAATGCGAAACGCCAAATTGACATTGTTTCTTTTAAATTGTCAAAACGTTTATTTTCTGGCGTGGATAAAAGATTTTTTAGACTACATATTTGTACTATAAAAATAATTCAAATATCTATATATTTCAACGTATATTATAGATAGAATATATTATATTTATTATACTTGAATCCATTTAAATGAAGGCCTACAATAATAACATTAAGACGATTGCTGCACGGCTTTGCGTTTCCCTTTCCATTTGCTTTCCACATAATGATAAACAAGTTTAAAAAATAAACGAACTTTTTTTAAGTTTTTGATGTAGGTTTAGGCGGGAATTCACAACTTGCTTGCAGTTAGTTATAGATCCATGTACTTGACACACATTGCGTAAATATAAAACTCAAGCCCATAGTCTCTATCGGGGTAGGCAGAACCTCAGTCAGTCGATTTATAATAGACATCCAAGGCCTTTGCCCAGCGGTGGGATATAAGTGGGATCTGTCTTCTTAGTTAGTTTCTTTCACTTCGCTCTACTACTTGCAGTCACGCATTTTCAAGTACTTAGGTACCTATTACAGCATCAGCATTAGCCAATTAACAGCCCTAGCTATCAAATAATTTATTTATCAACAAGTGGTGAATTCTGATTCACCTAAGGGTCTGCCCTTTGTTAAGTTTCTAAATACTTTTGATAGTGATAGATAACGTAATTAGTTTCAGAAAATCTAAGTATTTTTTTCCATTCACGGTTTCCTACAAAATGAGGAATATACCTAAATAGGTACCTACTTACCTACTTTCCGATGTGTCTCGAATTTAAAATTAGGTACGGTACGACCTACCTATATAGGTATGCAGGTACCAATGTAAGTACATGTGAAATGTTAAATAGTACCTACCTAAGTGTTACTAAACTCATACTTATTCCTAAAAAGGGTTTGTTCTTTTTAACATGATAGTCCATCACTATAGGCGATAGACTGATCAATTTTCACCATACAGGGGCCTTTGGCGGCTCAATAATAACCGTGACACCAAGGATCCTGAGGCTAGTAATCCACCTCACAAACCACACGATGATGTAAGAAGCTCAAACAGTTCATCATATCCATTTTAGGGTTTTGCATCAGGAGTCTTCTATTACTTGTGGGTCTACCCACCCCGTTAGATTTTGTCGTCGAGAGCTTATGTATGTATGTATGTAAAATGTTCACCTACTTTCATCACGGTTTGGCTATTTAGATAGCCCCAAGGAAAAGGTCAAACTGATAAGCCATTAAGTAAGTATATTACGTCACTTACAAAACCGAGCACTTTACGGTGGTGTAAGTATATTTATTATTATCAATAGGTAGGTACCTTTACAATGTGAACATTTCTTAATGAATAAATACAGCTAGATTAGCGTTCGGTTCATAATTAACAATTTATCTACTAAACAATCTTAAATAATAATAAGAGTAGCAAACAATTTGTGGACTATCACTATCATTTACGATAAAACGTCACCCGATTGTGTTTTCTCGAGGGAGCTTCGTAAAATATCAATAAGTGGTAGCGTCTCGCCAGGAACACAACGGTGTGTGATTCGTAAACGTTTCTTTTTTTCGAAAGGATTTATAGATGTGAATTCGTTGCTTGCAAAAAAATAAAATGTTGCACAAATCGGCCGCGCTTCGCGCCACTCTACTTAAAAAACATGTAGCATTTTATTCTTCAAAGGTAAGCTTCTATTATTTTCTAATAAAGTAATCCATTACTTGCTTCTAAGTCCATATGCGTAGGTGTGTTTTATAAAATTAATTATTATAAAAAATGCATCAAAGTGATTGTAAACGTACGTTTTTATTGAAGTACTCAGTCAATTTTAATCGTAAAATTAATTATGATTACCTATATAATTATATTGTGATTAATCAAAATTTTGATTTAGTAGGTAAGTATATATGGAAATTCGGTAGGGCCCTAATTAAGTATTATTATTCAGTATCCCAGTTTATAAAATCAATAAACACGGAGTAGGTAATTGGAGAATGAGCACATGCAAAAGCCTCCCGAATTTTTTGTAAGTAAATTCGAATTTGTATGCACGTTTTCACACAGAAACGATTCCATTCATACACTATTTCATTACTCCTTAAAAGCATGTATGTATTTTAATATTCGTAGAAGTACAATCTTCAATTTAATATCTTGCCCAAAAAGAGACCTCTCCTGGGTAGCCGGCCAAGTAGCTAATGCCAATAGCGACAAATTTACAATAAGTTACTTAAAAAAAATCTCCCCTGGAATAACGAATAGAACCTACTTATTGTTAGACTCTTAGTCGATTTACGTGTCTTCAGACGGTAGGAGGACCGAAGCTTGAAAGTTGAAACCAAGCAGTCAATCAATAAACTAGGAAAGTGTAGCTGCAGGTGGTCATTCAAAGACTTGTGGCTCTGCCCACCACGGTAGGGAATGATTACAAGCTTAGAAACGTGAGTTAGGTTATATGTTTGCCACTTTCTGCTAAAATAGGGACTGTTAGAGCCTTATTTCCAAAATTGCTAAACAGAGTGTCGCTTAAAATTTCCTTTTGCTCGTTATTAGATGAGCTGTAATACCTATACTTAAACGTTTTCTACCTAATTAAATGGCACGTTGCTAATTATTATCTGTTACAGATAAACTATATATGTTGGCCCTGTACAAGACCTTGTTATGACTTAGCAACGAATTTTAATAATAATATAATGATAACTACTCCTAGGTACGTAAATAGGTACAACTCGGCAATGATTATCAATAGAGAATGGGGATAAAATCATATGTGGTTTGGGTACAAATTACGTCTTCGTGATAGATAGATTTTAAATAAAAAAATAATGTAAGTTATATAAGTAACTAGGCCTATTGTAGAGTTTTAATTCTGACGCGGGACTAAGTAGGTACCTACCGTAGATCAATGTAGAGACGATGCGCTACATACTTACCTAGAAATTTATTTATTTTGAAATGGCAAGGATTCAAAGAATTTAAAAAACAATTAACAAGTATCATCATCACCATCATCACCAGCCCATTAACGTCACACTGCTGGGGCACGGGCCATCCCTATGGATGGATAGGGAGATCGGGCCTGCAACCATCACGCGGGCCCAGTGCAGTTCGGGTGCAATACAGTGGGGTGCGGTGGTTAACAAGTATATTTGCAATATATTGACTAGGTAGGTATATACTTAAACACTACAATCTAAACTTGATTTCTTAGTTTTATTGCAATTTATTTTCAATAATATTATTAAAGACCCGATAATCTACTTAATCTATCCGATAACAACGGGGTCCCACGTAGTTACCTGCTATGTTTGGGAATTTTGCCTCTAGGAAAAATATTCTCTAAAATCTGACATCACGTTAAGGAAACTAGTTTTTTCAGGAATTAAGTCAAGATGATTGCAAAGGAAAAGTTCGGAAAATTCTAAATAAATTCTTCACTTGGCTGACAGGACGAAAGGACTCAATACAACTAAAGGTATTTTGAATGAACTTAATGAAGAACTTTTGAAAAATAAACAAGATGATTAATTGCGAATACTTAATTCGTTCGACATTGGCAGATTAGAATGCGATTCGATAAACATGTTTTCGTAATAATAATTACGATTTTATCAGTTATAAATAGATACGCAGTTTACTTGTTTACGGATTATTCAATCTAGTTAGTCAATTAGAATTAGGAAAATATAGATTTTAGATAGGAATTTCCCAGTTCATATCAAACGCAAAATGTAATTAGGTAGGTACTTAAATGAAACGTAAAAAAATAAGTAGGCACCAACCTAGTGTCTTTAAAACAATACGACCCTGTAAGCACCGCATGTACATACTGAGCTGACAAAACACATAAGCCCTAATAAAACCTACGTTTTCAGAGGCTTAATTATATGAGAAGAGTTAGACTTTCAGTCACTTCTGACAAGTTAGATAAGCTTCCTCGTCTGACCTCGGTATAAAGATACTGCTCGCTAAGGAGATGATGATATAATTAGGTACCTAATACATAATTAATGAAACTCAAATATTAAAACACTACAAAACATGCTTGGCTACCGTAGCAACATAACAACACGTGAGAGTCGATCACGATCGAGCAGTGGAAATTTCAATGGCCGATAACATAATCTGTAACTAATACCGATACCAACCCAATTTATTACCTTAAACTTGTTAACGCCGGGTTATCTCTAGGGTGTGTCAAGAAATCATAACAGCTTACACTACTTAAACACTCTCAAGTCATATCAGTATTCAATGTTAGGATAGGAATAGGTTGCAGCAATTGTTAATGTTATTACTGGCGCTAAACAAATTTGCAGTAAGCCGCCTATAATTATCTCTCTCTTCTGTTTGTTGGTTCTCTCATTTCCTAGATTTACATACTTATTAAAATGTGTGTTTTAGATAGTATAAAGGCGGATGCTATAAGTAATAGGTATTTCTATCATGTTCTAGCAGGCCCTGCTATAACATGATATATCGAGGGTTTCAAGTTCAACCAATAGTCATAGCGAATGCTATCTACGTGGATAGTCGTCGTACGGCTATTGGTCAAGGCCCTCGATAGAACTCGCGCGGCGGTTCCCGTGCCGCGAGGGCTGAACTGAACATGGTTCTGAATTAGTTGATTTCTGCCTACTCTGTCACACATTGAAATATTTATGTATAGGAAAACTGGTCGCTATTTTTTTTTTATTTCAACCTCAAGTCAATCAATCAATAATAGTTTATTGCACAACGACATATACAAAGGACATAAACATACGAATAAAAACATAAGCCAATAGGCGGCCTTATTGCTAAACAGCAATTTCTGCCAGGCAACCGTAGGGTGAAAGAAGTTTATGTATTGGAGCACGGACTAAAGCCGTGACCTTAAAGGTGAAAACTTTTAGATACTTATTTCACCGGTCATCCACGGTCAGGACCCGATAAATTTACCAACAATGCTGATATTGTATTATTGATCACTATTTTTTGTTTTTCAAGCGTATCTGCTGGGTCAAAACTGTACCTAGGTACTTATTTAAATTATTCAGTGTTTTAACTGTTTGTCCAATCAATATGAACATTTAAGATAAAAATAATGCAACAACTTAACATTTACATAATATTTATATTAGGTAAGTATCTGGTCAAACGATATGTCCTTACGCTCCAGAATAGAAGGTACCAAATTGAAATAAGGTCATGCAGATACAATGCAGGGTAACATAGCCTAGCAACGAACATTTGCTTCTAAAATCTTACCACAATCGAGGGGTCTTTATTGTGACTTTTGAACTTTTCCCATAATGTATGACCAGATAGACAACTAACTACCTACTATCTATCTATCTATAAATTGATGCATTCTTAATAATTCTTATGCTTCCTACGAACTTAGACGCTTCGTTAGTACGCACCCCCTTGGCACATGAGTTATCATTCATTCGCACTAAATGCTCCACCAATTCACAGTAGAGCAACATGGTGGAGTATGCTCCATACCAACTCCGGTTTATAGAGGGGAGGCATCTGCCCAGCCAGTAGAACGTATTAGACTGTTTAAGCTTTTACGATTAACTGTTGATCCAACGCAGAGGACCAATATAATTATACCAATTTTTTTATATTTTTCCTTAGCCTCGTCGCGTAATAGCCATCCGCAGAGAAGACCAGTCAGTATGGGAACGACGGGCGCCATTCTCTCCCTTGAACGTGAGTCGACTCGTCAGGCAGGGAGTCAAGGTCATAGTGCAACCTTCCAATCGACGAGCATATCCTATGCAGGTGACTATGAAATTAACTTAATAGGTAAGTAGTTTAATTTCACAGACACCATAATGAAGAGCTAAGTATAAAGTAGATACGCGTAAACTCATCCAAACCTTTATTCAATAGTCCGAGTGCATCCAGCCAAGTTGTAAGATCTGAAAAAGTGAACCTAAATGCCAAAACTTTGACAATTCAAGACACCATCAGCAAACAATGAAGGAATGAAACATTTATATTTCATGATTAGGTATATTAATTTCATTTAATACATAATTATTTCAAAATACTTACTCTTGTTCTAGACATACATAAGCGCAGGCGCTATTGTCCAGGAGGACATAAGCGAGGCCAGCGTAATATTCGGAGTGAAGCAAACACCGATCGACCTGCTCATTCCCAACAAGACGTATTGCTTCTTCTCACACACTATCAAAGCCCAGGAGGGTAATATGCCCATGCTAGACGCTATACTGGCTAAGGTAACCAATCACGCCATGTTTTTTTGGAAAAATAGAAGACAGGATTTAGCCCCTCTCTTTCACAGTTCTTCATTTGTCCTAATTCCAGAACATTCGTCTAATAGACTATGAGAAGTTGATGGATGATGCTGGTAACCGAGTGGTGGCTTTCGGAAAGTACGCGGGTGTGGCAGGCATGATCAACATTCTACACGGATTAGGACTGCGACTTCTAGCTCTTGGACATCACACACCCTTCATGGTAAGATTTTTGGATGCACCAACACGCTGTTGTTTCAAAAGCAAACATTACTAATAACGTATTTTACGTAATATCTTACCATGTCTCACAGTTTTCCCAATATTGCACAGCATATTGGTCCAGCGCACAACTACCGCAGTTCAAGTATGGCGAGGCAGGCGATCCGGGACGCTGGCTATGAAGTCGCTCTCGGGATGATGCCCAAATCTCTCGGACCTCTAACCTTCGTCTTCACCGGCTCAGGAAATGTATCGCAGGTGAATGAAGAAGCATACTGAGTATTTCAATTTGAATGAAATAACATTTCAAATGAAAAGAAATATAACACAAATCACTGATATTTCTGTATTGATTTCGACGCTGAATCCTCTCTATCCCATATGATTAATCTTTTCTTTTTATAGGGAAGTCAAGAAATCTTCCAAGAACTACCCCATGAATACGTTCCGCCTGAAATGTTGAGGAAAGTTGCTGAGCATGGAAGTAAGTCGAAAGACAAAATATATGCTTAAAGTGTTTTATTTTTAAATCTCGACATGAACTAAATTGTAAGGAACTTATCTAACAACTAAGTGAATTTTATTGATGACAGGTCCAAATAAAATATACGGGTGTGAAGTTAGACGACGTCATCACCTAGAAAGGAAAAATGGTGGCGGATACGATCCCCAGGAATACGAAGAACATCCTGAAAGATATATTTCCACTTTTGCTCAGAAGGTAAGCATCATGAATATAATGTTACAAGGCCATTCCATATCAATGAAAGAATGAAAACAATTCAGGTGATTATAAATAATCTTTGCAATCACTATTAGCAACAAATAGAGTATCGGCAACTCGAAAACAATAAGATAAAAGCAAGATAAAACGTACGCTGACTTATCGGTCATGTAAGTAGGGTAATGAGAAATGTTTGTGAACAGATAGCGCCGTATACGTCAGTGCTCGTCAACTGTATCTACTGGGCGGTAGACAGTCCTAAACTACTGACCATCCCTGATGCTAAACACCTGCTACTGCCTTCGAATACTCCATGGCTTCCTAAGAGCATTGGAGCGCCAGCATTACCCCATCGGTAAGAATGTTTCAATACAGTTGTGTATATCTCTCATTGACTTTCATTTTGATAGGCACATTTGTACAACCCTTCACCCCTTATTGAAATCTCTCCCTAATTAGGTACTTTTAAGACAGCAAATGTATATTGTTAACTTGATAGGATGCTGGCAATCTGCGACATCTCAGCTGATCCCGGCGGTTCCATCGAGTTCATGAATGAGTGCACCACCATCGACACCCCCTTCTGCCTGTATGATGCCGACCGTAATAAAGATACTAAGAGGTAAATTATCTTCGTAATCATCAGCTTGTTGTAATCCAACGTTCCCATGTTTATGGGGTTCCCTATACATTTGCGCTACAATGTGCGATTGTGTTATGTATGTGGTGTTATTGTACAAAATCTATTTTTTTTTCCAAAATACGAAAAAAAGACATGTTTTGTTTTAGTTTCAAAGGCCCTGGAGTGTTAGTGTGCTCAATAGATAACATGCCAACACAACTTCCGAGAGAATCCACGGACTTCTTCGGAGACCTGCTGTATCCTTATGCTGAAGACATTATGTCATCTGATGCTTCGAGACCCCTGGAAGAGCATAACTTCAGTCCAGTAGTACAAGGGGTGAGTATATGTAGTACATATTTTAGCAGTAATTATTAATTGGTGGAGCTAGTATTTATTTTATTAGCTAAGTATATCCCTATATTTCTTTTGTACAATCTTTGACCAATATCTCACCTGATGATATGATAATTAAAGAGTAAGTAATATTAACTATTTACATGATCCAATGTTATAGTGATAACAATGTTATGTTCCCGGATAGTGATCCGGGAACAGAGACGGCTGTTACCAATTTCACACTTTCAACCAGCTTCAAGGAAAGCAAGCGCAAGTTCTTCAGATACCAAAGAAAATGTAATTTACCACGTTTTATTAGTCACCACAGCACAAAATGTTTTCATTTTCAGGCTATTATAGCCAGCAACGGAAAATTGACACCAGCCTTCGAATACATTAATGATCTGAGAATGTCTAACACGTAAGTATTAAACTTTCACCTATGTTACAATAATATCCTGGGCAATTCAGCATGAAACAAGTTACTATTAAAATATTAGGTCCTCAAAGTAGATGACTTTACTAATAGGTACAACTGATGACTTTAATGAAAGATGACTTTACTAGTAGTCGGCTAATAATTTTTTATCTATTTCAGTCGGTCACGACATAAGGTAGAGGGTTTGGACCAAGAAACTCAGGTTGTAATCCTGGGCAGTGGACTAGTCTCAGCACCGGTCGTGGAATACCTGGCCAAGGATAAAAACGTTTCAGTCACCGTTGGTAAGTTTAACAAATTCTAGGAGACCTTTATAAACTCTACCGAACTTTCAGGTAGGAACTGATATTACAACTGCTATTGGTACACATACAATATACATACATAATCTCACGTCTATATTCTCTTGCTTCCTCCACAGTCATCAATCGTTTCAGAGTAGATTGTACTGAACCTTAAACAACAACAACTACTATGATACCTTATAACTACAGGAGTAACAATGTGACCCAGCTACTTATTTTTTTTGTTTACTTATGGGGTATGCTTATCGGAACGATTGGCCGGAGATCACGCAAAGTGGAGAGGAGTAGAAAAATCAAGGGGAGGCCTTTGCCCAGCAGTGGGATCGTATAGGATAAATAAGATAAGATGGGTTCTTTATCAAAAGTTTAATATCAATTTGGTTTAGGCTTGACCATAATCTCAATTGGTGGTAAGTGATAATGGGCCTTAGGTACGCTTAACTGACGCTACTTTCCCAATGTAAGAAGTAAACGAACCAATTTATGTTATTTCTACGTTAATTTTATTCCTTACAGCGTCACAAATCAAAGAAGACGCCGATATCCTAGCGGAACGTTACGGAGTGACCTCAGAATATCTTGAAGCTAACAATGAGGGAGCTTTGAGCAAACTAGCATCAAAAGCTAGAGTGGTAATATCTTTGTTACCATATGATTTGCACGGGGCAGTTGCCAGGGCGTGTGTCAACGCTGGCGTCCACATGGTCACAGCTTCTTACGTCACTCCTGAAGTTGCCGATTTACATAAAGCGTAAGCACTTGTTAGTCATTAAAATCTCCAGAAATTTATAAATCGAGAATTTTCGCTATAAAAACTGGAAGATAACAAACAAAAACAAAAAAAATATTTTTCCTTTTCTATAATATCCTCGTAAGGCCCGGATTTCCAGACACAATAGTTAAACAATGGGATTTGGATTTTAAAAGGACTTTGGGCCTTACGACCATATAATTAATAATTAAAAAATGTATAATTATACTTATGTAGGGTCTACAGTTTTTTTTTTTTAATAGTGTATTATACACAACAATATTAATTTCGCAGGGCTAAAGACGCTGGTTTGACACTATTGAATGAAGTGGGCTTAGACCCTGGGATTGATCATCTTCTGGCTCTGGAATGCATTCACGATATTCAGAATCACGGTGGCAGAGTTGATTCCTTCGTATCTTATTGTGGAGGTAATTTATATGATACTTCATTTCTTTTAAATTTAAAAATAAGGAATGAAGTTCCTTTATTTTATGAATATGTCCATTTTTAGGTCTCCCTGCTCCAGAATTCAGTGACAATGCTCTTAGATACAAATTCTCGTGGAGTCCTCGTGGGGTTCTACTTAACACCATTTCAAGTGCCAAATATCTTAGCAAAGGACAGGTACGTAATGAAACATAGCCCAACTTAGTTGATTCAACTTTTATTTTTTTGCATTCTCTATATACAATCTCTTTTTCTTGTACTGTTTTGCTATCCTAGGACACCGGGTGAGAGCCCTCAGCGCTCCCCATTTGTCCGGCCAAGTAGTAAATGCCATGTGCGGCAAAATTTATAATAAGTCACGTCAAAACCAAAACTACTACATAGGACTGAATATTTATAGGATTTATCAAATCAAAAGCAAATCTATCAAATCTGAGAGAATAAATATCAGAATCCTCATTAACATACAATTACTTGTCCTTCTCATTGCAGATAGTAGAAGTACTAAGCGGCGGCGAACTGATGTCAGTAGCAAGAGAACTAGATTTTCTTCCCGGTTTTGCCTTCGAAGGTTTCCCGAATAGAGATAGCACGAAGTATGCAGAACTTTACGGAATCCAAGATGCTCATACCATGTTTAGAGGCACTCTTAGGTACAGAGGTAAGTCAGAACACTTGAAATAATTCAAGTGATATACTTATATGTATTTAGGCAAAGAACTGTTCCCTTATAGATATATCTTATTGTTCACAGGATTCGCCGAAACTATGAAGTCACTGCAACTCTTTGGACTAGTTGACCCTAACCCTCATCCGTCGCTGCACCCTGAGGGTCCTGAAATCACATGGGTATGTAACAACAATTTGAAAATTAGTTCAAAGTAGGTACTTATGTCAGAAAATGAATAAATTATTAATCCTAATTATTTCTAATAGGCTATTGATATAATCTTAAATATGACTTAAACTGCTCAGGCGTCGATAATATCGATATTTTACGTAAACAATTGTGCAGAAACTATCGATTTACAGCTAATAAGACGTACCAAGCGCAATAGAAATTAAACTCAAGATGAATATAAAAATTTCGATAAACCAACAAAACCCGTATCGTTTCCTTACAGCGTCAGTTCGCCTGTGAGCTTCTGGGGTTGACAGATAGTTCGATATTCTACGAGAACCTAAAGACCAGATTGTCTGAGCGTATTGGAATCACGGGCATGCAAGCTGTGGAGTCACTTGGCTTCCTTGGTGAGGACCGTATTGTCAAGTGCGGTACGCCACTCGACACTATCAGTCATTATCTCAGCAAGAAATTGCAACTCGGTAAGATAACATCTGCTTTGATCAACAAAATACTTTATACTTTGTCAACCTTTATTATTTCACTGATGTCAAAGGCTTATCTTAGGACAATCCTTTGATTTCTGGTGATGTTTTCTAGAATAATTCGTATGTTCTATATCGACTAGTATTAAATAAATTGGATAACATATTTTTTGCCACAATAACTGTGATTGTAATAAGCTCGCCTAAGGATAAATATTATGTGTAATTTTTTTTGGTATTTTAAATAATGACTATACAAACAAATGAACTGTTGTCGACGTTTGAATATTTATTGTTACTAAAACAAAACTCTAAAAACAACAAATGCTGTATTAACGTTTGAAACTGCATCTATCGTAAATTAATGCAATCCTTCAAGCTCATACATTATTTATTACAGAAAAAGACGAAACGGACTTCGTAGTCCTTCGACACGAGGTTGGAGTAACCTGGAGAGATGGAAAGAGGGAACGAAGAGATGTGACAATGACGGTGCGAGGTGACCCTGCTTCTCATACTGCTATGGCCAGAACTGTCGGCCTACCCACTGCTATTGCTGCCAAAATGGTGCTCGATGGTATGTTTGTCCTATAATTTGTCCTTGTATCACCGATTTCTTTACATTGTTACTGTAGAGTTTGCGTTGATGAAAATTCATCGTAATAAGAAGGAGATGTACACACATATAAACACACAAACTCTACATATAAATTCTGCAAACTACAAATAGTACCAAAGCAATTTAAAGCCAAATCTACAAAGTGTGAAAAAAATTAAGTCTACGAATGAAATTCAGGATTTTGGTCAATAAAGCACAAAGACTTGTTATCTACAGTTTACACAAACGAAATTGTAGGTGCACGAACTTCCCCCACAAAACATCCCCCGCATTATCTGCTTATACCTTTAAAAGAGATTGAGCACATGGTATACAAACACACACTAGAAGTTGGTATAATTAATTGAATGAGTGAATTTGTCAGTATGAAATGTCATTATAATCTTCTTTTTTTATTTTCAGGTGAAATCCAAGAACGAGGTGTCGTAAGACCCTTCTCACCTGTAGTGTACAGGTCACTACTTTCAAGGCTACGAGCAGACGGGATCGTCGCTAGAGAAACCACCAAGCCATTAAATTGAATAAGAAGAAGAAGATTGAATTATAGATAGTCAAAACATCGAAGAATTGTCGTCTGCATGTGCTCAACGTGTTTAAGTATTTCGTGTTCTTGTGTAAATATTGTATGTAAGCAAGCTCATTTGTGTGTTACGCTAAGACCTAATGTTAAGTATAATTATTAAGTTTTTAAATAAATATTTAAACATAATTTCAATAAATAAGCTGTTTCATTGTCTTTTTGGATACTTCCCAAAGCATATTTTAAAGTAAGTTCCTATCGTTCTCAAACTCTTTGATAGTCAAGTTATAAAGTAATGTCAAGAGGCCTTTAGATTTTCAAAAACTATAACAAACGTTTTCGATTTCAGCAAGGCAGCCGCCGAAAATGAAAATACTGCTATCCAGTAATGTCAACTGGAAAAAAAAGGTCTGACATGCTTGTCATTCTTATATCATTTTTTTGCTAACCTAAAATGTTTTATCAAATGACTTGATTTTGCTATTTTGAGTTATTTTTTACGGTTATTTTTATAAATTTATTGAGCTAAATCTCGATTGTGTCGTGACACGTCCGTTTTTACACTTAGGATTTTTTAATGCGTGACAATTTAGTAATGATGACTTTGCGCTAAAGTCATATGAAATGGAAAACGACCCGAATAACACTGTAAGTACTGCTATGGTAGTGCCAGAGAGCAGCTTATGCGGCGAGGTTCTGGCGCGCTGTGCCGAGCGATACGTGGTCTGCTTAGCTCAATGACAACGTTTATTATCTTCTGCTTTGTTTACATCTTCATTTCTGTCGATCCTAGCCCAGACAGATACTATTTAGACAAATTTTAGATTTTTTTAAGAGTCTTTAAATCAAGCCTTCAGTATTTGTACGATCACGTAAAGTTATAGAAACATACTTGTCCCCATATTCCTTAAGTTTTCTAAATATATTTAAAAAACAGGCATGTTTTAAAATGTCGTATGCAGTAAGTACCTAAGTTTCCTAATTTGTTCTTTAAGCTTTACGCAATAAGGATTTAACCTAACCTAATCTTAGTTTTATTGCAACAAAAAGTATGGACTTATATAATTGGGTGAGTCTTAACAAGTCTCTTTTACTTTACTGTGGCAGTCCAATGCTAGAAGTCGGTACCTACCGATTTGCAAATTTCATATGTACATGTTGCTTATTGCTTTGATAACTCTCGATTCATATGTTAGGTACTGTGCTGTTGTACACTTAAATTATCAGTCCAATGGAGTTCTAAAAATGGAAATCAGAACTCTAAATTTACAGTTAGGCAAAATTAGATGCTGTTTAAGAGGAAGATTAAAACATCCATCGATTTGAAACTAAACACTGGGCTGCATCTCGATCAACCGGAGAGGGAGAATTCTCCACCACGCTGCTCCACTGTGCATTAACGGAGTGATTTGGGCTGATAACCAGCCGCCAGCGTCTTCACGCTCAAGCGAACAAACAGCCTTCTACAAAGGAATTGAATTATTATAAGTATTTATATGTTCCGTCCCTCTGACCTGGTATGCGCGTAGAAAACGCAAAAGGTGGCGGCCCAAAGAGACCTGACGACCCTCGATTGACAACTTTCGGCATATCTCGGGAGCAAGCTACAGAGGCTGCAAAAGATCGCGAGGAGTGGAAATCTGTTATTCGAGTCCTAGATCCCATCAGGGGATAAAGGATTAGAAGAAGATAAAATAACATAACATAAACTGCCTATATACGTCCCACTGCTGGGCACAGGCCTCACCTCAATCAACCGGAGGGGGTAGAAGAAGATATATATGCACTATTTATTACCCGCGATTTTGTTCACTATTAAAGCCCCTTTTTACCCCCCTAGGGAGTGAATTTCGCAAAATCCTGTATCAGTGAATACTTACGTCCTAAAAGGAACCCCAAGTAAATTCATGATTATTTTATATTGGTATACTTAATAATGTGTATTTTGTATTGTTAGACGGCGGGTCGCGAGACTGGGCGGTGCATGTCGGTGGCAGCAATGCAGGCGCTGCACCGGCTGCGCGAGTGCAGGCTGCTCTGCGACGCCATTGTGCGCGCGGACGACGGCGCCGCCTTCCCCGTGCACCGCGCCATCCTCTCTGCTTGCAGCCCATACTTCCTGTTAGCATCCTTTCCTCCCTTACCCATGCATAAGTAGGTTGGATCAGGGCCCAGTCCTCACGCCAAACCGCGCATCTGCTTCACACTACGTATACACGCTGCGCCCAGTAAAAAAGTAAATTGTGGTGTAATCCAAGAAAGTACCTGCACATTATTATTATTATAATTTTGAAACCGACATTAGGAACATCGTTTTAAGTTTACGCGGTTATTATCATATTACGCAGTAAGAACCCGTTATTATGTGTTTTAATTAGGAACATCGTGTTACCATTTTAAGATGCTACTGGCTCAACGTTCCTCGCTCTTCTACACACACGCAAACATAATCCTACGTCCATAATAGGGAAGGCAAAGCCACAAGTAATCAGAAGAAAACTTAGAGCCATTTTTGTACGAAATCGTGAGATTAATATTATGTACAGTATGATGACAGACGATCAGAAAATCGCCAATATAAATAGTTCATCGTTTTGGAAGCATCTTCCTACCTGCAGTCGTATAAAATTTCCCATCATTATGAGAAAGAATCCTATAAATTCCCCGTCCCGCATTGACCTTGCATTCGCCAACCGGAGGTTTGGAGCCAACAAAATAGATACCTACACCAAACTGTTTTGCGAGGTGATAGAGTAACTTATTACGCAATATGACGTAAGCTATAAAACGTATTTTATTTTACATGTACTACTGACGCACCATAATTCATACGCACACATTATTTTTGTAAAAACTATAATAACAATAACATTTTGGCAATGAAATGTACGGACTTATTACATTATTGGTAATATTAGATAACCGTAAGTACTAAAAATAACAACCTTTATCACAAAACAGGCAAATTCAGTCCTTACACTAAGTAGGAACGAAAATATAATCGAAATAAGAAAAACACTGACTGCTAACGTTTTTATAAGAAGGATGTCAGGTGAAAACATATAACAACTGACTGTAATGTATCTCCATAAGGGCACTGTTTACAACAACGCTGCACTCTCGCGAGCAGAGCGATGTGTTGATATCGGGTGTACGTTCCGAGATTCTTCTGCTGCTTATCGAGTACGCGTACCTGCGGCGCATTGACGTGACGGACACCAACGTGCACGAGCTCCTTATGACGGCAGACTACCTGGCCTTCCTCGGCGTGTTGCAGCTCTGCTGCGACCACCTCCGCGTCTCGCTCAACCCTAAGAACTGCCTCGGCATCATGATGTTTGCCAGGTGAACTTTGGTCTTGATTTTTTAATTTCGCAGCTATTTGAATAATATAATTAGGTACCACACTATTTTGTTACTGGCTGCTTGACTCTGACTAGTATCATGTGATATTTCACCTAGAACAGGCACCCAATATTTCATAAACACTCACACGCTGCGAATAAATAATTTCACATTACATTATTCTTTTTTCAGGCGTGTGTTTTGTTACAAGCTAGAGGCAGATGCCCGAAGATATTTGTTGCGTTATTTCGTGACTGTTGCGACGCAAAGTGATGAGTTTCTTCATTTACCGCTCGAGGAGCTTAACTCCATAATCCTCGAGGACGAACTAAATGTTAAGAGCGAGGAAGTGGTTTGGGAGGCCGTGCTGCGCTGGGTTAACTACGACCCCGACAACCGCTGGCAGCATACCGTCAAGCTCATGGGAAGCATAAGGCTCGGCCTTCTCGATACTCAAGTAAGTACTCTTCAGTTACCTACGTGAAATTACTCTTTTTATTTATTAATCTTCGCATTTCTTTTACAGTTCTTTTTGGAAAATGTCAAAGACCATCCCTACGTAACCGGCAACGAAGGCTCTCGCCCGATTATTATTGAGACCCTGAAGTTTTTATACGACTTGGAAATGATCGCTCAGAGAGACGGTGAAGTCGCCACTCCGGAGATCGCAAGACCGAGAGTTCCTCATGAAGTAATATTCATATTTTAACCTCCTTAAACAATAAGTCGTAAGCCATGTAATCTGAGATTCAACTGTTATAGGTTCTGTTTGCGATCGGAGGATGGAGTGGTGGTTCACCAACAGCCTTCATTGAGACCTATGACACGAGAGCTGATCGTTGGATAAAGGTAAATTGAGGTGAAATTGAATTTTAATGATCAACGATAATTCAGTTTGATCATAATTATTCTGTTAAGGTGGAAGAAGTGGACCCTGCCGGGCCGCGAGCTTACCACGGCACGGCGGTACTTGGATATTGTATTTACGTCATCGGCGGCTTCGATGGAATGGATTACTTCAACTCGTGCCGTTGCTTTGATGCTGTCACTAAAACTTGGCGTGAGGTAATGTTTGATTTCTTCCGCTAATACCTGCAATAAAAAGTCAAAGTATAAAAAAGAGTAAAATTGTTTTGTAATCAGTATTTTAGTCTATGTATACACGTGTGTGAATAAAGCGTTTGTCCAGGTAGCACCAATGAACGCTCGGCGGTGCTATGTATCGGTAGCAGTGCTCGGAGAGACGATCTATGCGATGGGTGGCTATGATGGTCACCACCGTCAAAACACTGCTGAGCGGTTTAACCACCGCACCAATCAGTGGTCATTGGTAGCGCCCATGAACGCGCAGAGATCAGATGCTAGCGCCGCTGCTCTGGACAGTAAGTATTTGAACCTTATGAAATTAGAACTGTTGAAAGATCCGGTTCGGAACGAACAAAGGAACAAATTCAACCGATGACGAATTGCTAAAATATCCTTCAAAATATAACGCCTACGTTTCTGCTTGAAACACAATAAATCCTAGCCAGACGAACTCGAAATAACATACTTAAAAATACGATTTTTATTGTTAACAGATTAGGAGTCTTTCCTACCAGGAACAGCTAGATTTAAGCACCTAAAAAAAGCCTAATTGATATATTTCTAAAATAATTTACAATACACACCTATGCCCAGCAGTGGGCGTCGTACAGCTGATGATGATGATGATGACAATACACGTTGCCTCCAGATAAGATCTACATAACGGGTGGGTTCAACGGACAGGAATGCATGAACAGCGTAGAGGTGTACGATCCGGACACGAACCAGTGGACGAACCTGGCACCGATGCGGTCACGCCGCTCCGGCGTCTCCTGCATCGCTTACCACAACAAGGTACCTAGGTAGCTTTTCTTTACTATCGAATTTTGTAGCGTCTGTCAATCATCTTTACTATTTTGTTTCTTATTTTTCTTTCTTTATCTATATTATTATTGAAGAATGTGTGTGTGTTAATAGAGATAAACGTAAGCATAACGATATCTATTCTATTGACCTCAGGAAATACATTTCCAACATGTAAACATGCCACAATATAAAATGTAACTACCTATATTTTAATAAGTAGGTATTTAAACATTTCCTATGCGCCATCTTTTCACCTGTATGTCAGGATTTTAATACCAAATGTAGCAGCCGATTACTGTCTGTTAGCTTTTGGCTCTGTTCACCCCACAAATTATAGAGTACTTCTACCCTGATAACTTAAAGGCGTAAATTATATCAGTTTCCATCGCTTACAAAAGTTGTTGTTTCCTCCTACCTCAACCTTGGCGGTGATATCTAATTTCCAGATTTACGTAATAGGCGGTTTCAACGGCATCTCGCGCATGTGCAGTGGCGAGGTGTACGACCCGCTGAGCAACACTTGGGCGCCGGTGCCGGACATGTACAACCCTCGAAGCAATTTCGCTATCGAGGTGATCGACGATATGATCTTCGCGATCGGCGGCTTCAACGGAGTCACCACCATCTACCACGTGGAGTGTTACGATGAGAGGACTAACGAGTGGTGAGTCTAGTTTGCATTGTAAAGACCTTGGAACGTTTTCGCCATTTAGACTATCGACTGCATGATCATCGTCATCGGCAGCTTCAACGGCTTCATCACTACCTCGTTGAGTGCTACGATAAGAAAGTTAAACAGTGATAAGTCCAGAATTTTCGTCTATTTTTAAAGAACAGGAAGCCTGCCGTCGTCTAATCAAAAGCTACTTTGAATCGCTCCAATAAGTTCTTCTTTCTTGTAGAGTTTGGAATTCTGCGTTGATCGCATACGATGATCTAACAAATTGTATATCGAAATCCAAATACCCGTAGGCAATGTAAATTTTCTTTAAGGGGCTCCAGCATAGATTTTTGTATTATGTCTTTACTCAACCGTTAGAGTATCTGCCCAACGCAACGTTGCCTTAGTAAGATATTTTCAATTATTAATTTAAAAACTTTTATTTATGAAAGGTACGAGGCGACGGACATGAACATCTACCGGTCAGCGCTGTCGGCGTGCGTGATAATGGGCCTGCCGAACGTGTACGACTACATCCACAAGCACCGCGAGCGGCTGATGGAGGAGAAGCGGCAGAAGATCCTGCTGTCGGAGACCGCGCGCCACGGCCAGCACCGCACCGCGCTGCCAGACGTGAGAATCGTGAATCATACAAACACGCACACGCTCGCTCACATACCACACACAACACATGCGCGTAGGACTCACTGATGTAACGGGTACGGATATAGGGGTTGTCCATCATCGCTTAATGGAAGAGATGCGGCAGAAGAGGCTGCTTTCGTAGACCACGCGGCACGACCGCCACCGCACGCCGTCAAACTTAAGAATCGTGAGGTACACACAGATGCAAATCCACATACGCTCAGTCACACGTAAGCACATATACATACTCATGTGTACACACAAGCAAACCAACAAGTTCATATGCTTAGGACTCTCGCAGACAACTCGCAGCCACATTTGTTATTGGAAACCTGTTAATAATGCTAATAATTAGTGACAGCTTTAATAGGTATCTAGTCCCTTCACATTGCAGACAAAACAATACCTCAACCGATATTTATAACACTCCCAATATGATTAAGGTGCTACTTATAAATAATATCGTTGCAGAAATGAATTATGCAAATGACAGCTACCAAAATCTATTTATCCGGCTTTCTGGTCATAACTAGTTTAGTGTGGTTGAATATAGAGTAAAGAAACGATATCTGAATCAAATTTTAATTAGGGAAGAAATTTGCGACTCGGATATTGTTTTCTTATTAACAAAATACTCATAAATTGAGTCCTAGTAACTTGAATAAATACTTTTTAATTATAAAAAAATAAAACTCATTCGTCATACTTCGCAAGAAATCTAGTTACATCTAGATTTCACAACAATTATTATTGTTATTCGACGAAACCGAAGATTCTCTGACCTTTGTTCGCAGCGATAATGACAGACAAAACGCAAAAGATAGAAAGAGTAAGTACCTAAGTGAAATTGAACTCATTAAATCATTATGGAGCTCTGTGTCAGTAATGAGAAACTATTGAGTTTCAAATCACATCTAATATTATAAGTAAGTAGTACCTCTTACTTACCTACATTTGGACAACATCCCTTGTATGCGTCATTTAGTATAGACCTACCTAATTTTCTACAATCCGCAACGCAGTAGACCCGCGCCGCGTGGCGGATTCAGACTGCTTCACACTAGCGTTTTTCTCGGCATTGTCTATTTTTATTTTTTTTTGACGTGACTTATTGTAGATTTGCTGCAAATAGCAGTGACTACTTGTCCGGAAAGCGTTTTCAGTTCGGAGCGGTACCGCCGCGGCCACGAGCACGCGTTGGGATGGCGCGACGCGGCGGCTTTTTCTTTTTTTTTTTTTGACGTAACTTATTGTAGATTTGCCGCAGATAGCATTAACTACTTGGCCGAACAAAAGACGCGGCGGCGGCGGACGCTGCTCGTATGAAAGAAGCCTGAGTAATGCTCCGTAGTAGGTCCCCTTCCGGTCGATGAATGGAGAGCTGTGTCCACCAGTCGTAGTATATTGTACGATATTTATGTCAATTATTATGATTTGTGATCTCAAATTAAAATATTGTCGTAGATAATGGTGCTAATTCCTGTAAATACCATCTACATACATACATACATACATAAACTCACGCCCGTAATCCCTAATGGGGTGGGCAGAGCCACAAGTAATCAAAGACAACTTGCAGCCACTGTTGATACGATGTCGTAAGCTGGATATGATGAACTTTATGGTGATAAGGGATCAGCCTATCGCCCATAACATTAGTCCATCATGTTAGAGGACACAATCCCTTTGTCGGTTTTTACGACATGCCCGGGAAGACAAGCAGCTGAACGTGTTCTATGTTTTTTATTTGCTCCCAGAACAGCATAGAAGCCATAAAATACCATCCAAATACCATCCATCATCTAAATACCATCTAATTTTATTTTAAGTTATATCTGTCCTTTTCTTATCCGCCGAAAAGGAAAGGGACGGGTAATCGACAAGCATAAAATTTATGGAACACACGTCAATTTTAAGCACAAATCTAAACTAACCGTCTAAAAATTTTACGTCAGTCAATAACCCGACACATTAATTTACTCATTCTTCCTAAAATTAAGAGCTGTGAATCATCCGTCCCTTTCCTTTTCGACGGATACGAAAATGACGGATATAACCTAAAATAAAATTAGGCGGTGTCTGCAGGAATCGGGGCCATTATCTTATAGGTACCTACTAAGCAAACAAAAAACGTCATGCTCATGTAAAGATTAAGTACTTAATACTTACTTACATCAGTAAGTACTAGCCGTGACCAAGGGCTTATTTAAAGTACCTTCCGAAGCATGGATCATCTTACTTTCGGACAATCAGGTTATCACTCACAAGGTGATTTTTGAGATATGTCCCTACCGGGATTCGAATCTCGGACCTCCGGATCGTGAGCGCAACTCTCAACCACTGGATCACGGCCACACACTCCTTCTGATCGAAGCCACACACCCACATATCACGTGAAGAATAAACAAATGAAGCGTGATAGTTAGTTCACATTTACACATGTTTTATGACGATAAATCCTACAATAATATTGTGTATGCGTTCAATATAGTCAAGTTTTCGGGAGCGTTCGGAGAGTTTTTAAAAAATAAAACTAAAGAGTACTTAAAACACGAGCAGAGGTGGATGCTTCTAGTTTAATAATGAATCAAAAATACAAAATGAATTCTTAGGTCTAGAACTTATCTAATGCAAGGTTTGCATCCGGCCGTACCAAGAATGTCAACGTAGTGCTTTTAAGCTCTTACTTGTATTATTCTTGGTACGTCACGTTGCATAACTCCTCCCTCCCTAAGAACGAAATCATCTGGTGATTCTGAACTTTGAT
This sequence comes from Pectinophora gossypiella, assembly GCF_024362695.1. Taxonomy (NCBI): domain Eukaryota; kingdom Metazoa; phylum Arthropoda; class Insecta; order Lepidoptera; family Gelechiidae; genus Pectinophora; species Pectinophora gossypiella. Next base: position 7,874,096 of record NC_065410.1, read on the forward strand.
GATTTCGCACACACCTTAAAATAAACGATTTATATCTAATTACAATGAAACATACTAAAATTAAAGGTAAAATTACATAGAGCACTACCGTTGCTATACTAACACTTCTTATCTCTATAACACGATTTTCACTTTCACTCACGAGTGTTTCTTTCGTCAATTCGGAGGATAATTGTTTCAGGTCGTCAAGATTAATACCTTTCAGGGAAATCGCGGTTGATAGACTGATGTTCGCCGGCTGTACTTCAGGTAAGTTTATTACTGGTGTTATATCAAACTTAATGTCCTCAGAATAGTAGCGACGTCTGCTCAGTTTGACATTCTCTATATAAATGTCACAGTTGTCGTCGATGTTCAGAAGGTAAGTTCCGTGAAGAAATTGTTTAGATATATCTTCAAGGCATTTTCTTGTGAAGATTGTATTTTTCCCAATATAGAGAATCCAATTATGATCGCTAACTCGTTGCAACTTTGTACTCTCCATAGTTACAGCATGAGGTGTGCAAAGGGAGAGGTCGGACTGAAACTTCATCAGTTGTTCGGCGCAGGTATCTTCAGGATAAGGCACGATGTTTTCCGTGGTACATATAAATTCGTTGGCGGCAATCTCTTTGCAGCTGCTGGCAAGTGGTAAGTAAGTAGAGCCTTTCACCAAAAGGAACGGGTATTTAGGAACGATTAGGGTAGTTCTGTTAATTGATTGATTAAATATTGGCAAGGGGTACAATCTATAATAAGTGTAGGTATTATTATCGATTAACGGTACTTCCATCAAAAAGGTCACCTGATTTCCTTTTACATAAGCCTTAACTTCTATTGTTCTTTCAATTTTAATTAAATTATTTTCATTAACAGGATATACTAAGTTATCAGTTTTAGATATAGATTGCAACAATGTTAACAGTTCGGTTGAGTTCACAATTGATTGGTGCAAAATAGTAACCTTGCTGAAGGCTAGAGCTGTCTCTACTTCGCTTATTGTTAAGTACATGGAACGGAAATTACTTATAAATAAGTTGTACATGCCTAATACATATGTGGCGTAGACTGAGTTGTTTTCCTTTGTAGCTATATTTTTAACTATTCTTTCTATTCTTTTTAAACGCTCTTCCAAAATAAGAGTGTTTTCTTGTAATGTTTCAGAGCTGTTGACCAGATTATGCAACATTTTAGATATGATCGTTAGTTTCTTATTGGCATCTACTTGTTTACCCTGTAATTCTGAAAGGAGTTTATCATATTTTAACGCATCGTTGTGGTCTAAATTACCTGTAATAATTTTTATTAGTGATCCTAAGGGATCTATCAACCCTCTTTTGAATCTGTGTGACGGTACCAATTGATTGAATTTATTACATACATTTTGTATTATGTGATCTAATTGAGTTTTCATGCCTTTGAATTCATTCACATACGGTTTGTGTATATCAATTAATTTATCAAATTCTCTATATTTATGGATGTTAAAGTTAATATCGTCCCTTATGCCACTTAAGTCCAATACCTTTATTATTACCCACTTGTCATCTTGTTTAACGGCTGTACCTAATTTCACAGGTAATAACCCGGGATTGTTTTCAATCTTTTGAAGATGAAGTGCCTGCGATGGGATCATCAGGGCGGCTGTCAACGCGACTAGGCACCACCTGTGGAGGGCGTTTTATATTTTTAATGGGGGCTTTAGTAATGCGTTCACCTACTTTCATGGGGACAACGTTACGCTCGGGACTACCTGTTACTTCCGCTTTGCGATATCTTGGTTTTTCTTTGCTTTTTCTTTTATTTATGTCCTTGACATAAACAATTTCACCATTGTCAAATTCTACATTCGATTCACCGCCTTTCTTTTCTCTAATTTTCTCCTTATTTGCCAACATCTTTTCCGCTAAAACTTGATAGAGAACTCTAGTCCTTTTTGCGTGATCCTTTACTAACCTTTGTACGTAAGCTTGCTCAAAATTTATGTTAAATACTGAGCTAGAATCGGTGTGACCAAAAACAACTTCAAATGGGGTGAGGCCTGTCGTAGAATGGATTGTGTGATTGTAAGCCATGACGGAGTATGACATAACTGAGGTTGCATCTGTACATTTTTGTTCATATTTTGCTAATCTATATATTTCTATAAGTGTTGAGTGAAATCTTTCCACAATGCCAGTCGAATTTGGATTATTAGGGGTAGAAATATGGATCTCTATTTTATATAGAGCCATTAACTCTCGCATGAGTTCATTGTTGAATTCTGACCCGGGGTCACAACTTATTTTGCGTGGAGTACCATAAAAAGAGAAGTATTTTATTAATGCGCGGGCGACTTCCGGTGTAGAACGATTTGGTATTTCCAATGCTTGTCCTAGTTTACTAAAAGCGTCAACTAAGGTCAAGTAATATGTTCCTTCTATTGTGAATAAATCGATAAAAATTTCTTGAAAAGGTGCGTCTTGGGTTTGCGTCAACTGTAACATGGGTTTTATGGGTTTTCTGTCATACTTCATCTTACGACACGCTTCACATTCATTTAGAACTGCTGAAACTGTTTCTTGCATGTTGTGCCAAAAATAATTTCTACGGATTCGAACCATAGTTTCTTTTATGCCTCGATGACAAGTCTTCCCTTCATGAAGTTTTAATATAATAGCCTTTTGTTCCTTTTCGTCTTCCACAAACATCACTCTCTCCGTACATTCAAAAAACTCTACTGAGCCTTTCTTGAATAGATTAATGATAATTCTCGCAAAATCTCGCCTGTGAATTTGGCTTTCGAAGTAGATAAAATATTTCGTATTATGTTTTATGTATTCTAATAAAAATTGTTTAATCAATTCGTCATTATTTTCCGGCAAAAATACTTCTAACACTTTTTGTTTGGGTCGAGACCAATCTTTTGCTTGAATTTCATTTTTGAACCAAGTGTAAACCAATATTTGGTTAGGTTTCGTATCTATAGCCTCCTTCAAAATAGGTATACCAACTGATTCTAATTCGACTGCCGAGTGTGCTGTGTCGGTACTACTCGACTCCGAACGGATCGGGTATGTGTCTTCGAGTTCCATATTTATGGGGTCAGATGCGCTACGTGTTGCAGATGAGGAATCAGATATAGTGATTGTATCTGAATTATCTATGGGTTTTGTTAATTGGGTAATTTCTTTTGTTAAATTTTCTATGTGTTGCCTTAAGTGTTCTTCCTTTTCGTCCACGTTAACTTGCATCGATTGTCCATCATCATCAGATCCTAGAGCATTTAGCTTTATACGTGATAGTGCGTCTGCATTAGAATTTTGTTTTCCATTTTTGTAAATTATTTCGAAGTCGAACTCTTGGAGACGTAAGCGCCATCGGGTCAACTTACTGTTGGGCTCTTTTAATGAGTAAAGCCAAGCTAATGGTCGGTGGTCAGTATAGATACAGAACTTCTTTCCATATAAATACGGTCTGAAGTGTTTCACCGCCCAAATTATGGCTAAAAGCTCTCGCTCGATTGTACTATAGCGGGTTTCCGTGTCACTCAATGTTCTACTTGCATAGGCCACTGGTTTATCCGATCCGATAGGTCCCTGAGATAATACGGCACCAAGAGCTACAGCTGAGGCGTCTGTCGTCAATATAAATGGTTTTGTGGGGTCCGGATATTGTAATAGAGGGGCAGTTGTAAGTAACTCCTTGCATTTTTCAAAGGCTTCTCTGTATTTTTTATCAATGACTATTTTATTTCTCTTTTTTAGGCAGGCCGTGAGAGGTTGTGTTACCTTGGCGAAATCTTTGATGAATCGGCGATAATAACCAACCAGTCCCAAAAAGCTCTTTATTTGTGTAGTAGTCTTTGGTAAGGGGTAATTAAGAACTGCGTTAATTTTGTCGTCGTTTGGTCGAAGTCCTTCGCTAGTAATAGTATGGCCTAAATAGAGTACCTCTTTACGTAAAAATTCCGATTTGTCAAGCTGTATTTTTAAGTTTGTTTGTCTAAGTCGGTCAAAAACGGTTCGTAACTTTTGTAAATGTTCTTCCAAACTAGCTGAAAAGATGATTATGTCATCTAAGTAAACAAGACAATGAATGCCTTGGAGTCCTCTCAGTATGTTGTCCATTGCCCGTTGGAAGGTGGCTGGTGCTGTTTTTAGCCCAAATGGCATTCTGAGAAACTCGTAGTGTCCAAACTGGGTGCTAAAGGCTGTCTTTTGTCTGTCACTGTCGTTTACCTCGATTTGATGGTAGCCACTGGCTAAGTCCAAGGTCGTAAAGTAAGTGCTTTTCCCTAGTTTGTCAAACAAGTCGGTTATGTTGGGCAGAGGGTATTTGTCGTCAACTGTCACTTCATTTAATCGTCTGTAGTCAATTACCATCCTAAATTTTGCCTCTCCACTAGCATCTGGTTTTTTGGGAACAAGATGGACTGGTGCACTCCATGGGGAGTGCGATTCTTGAATGATATTATCGCATAAAAGTTTTTGGACTTGTTTTTTAATTTCTTCTGCCTGAGCTGGTGCTTGCCTATAGGGTTTCGTGTATATGGGATCTTCGTTTTTTGTCCTTATACAATGCTTCACCTCATTTGTAAAAGATAAGGGTACGTATTCGCAATAAAATATATCCTTATACTCTTCACACAGTTTATAAATACTCTTTCTCTCCTCTTCATTCATGTGGTCCAGTCGCAACTTATTAAGATTTTCTAACAACAACTGATCAACATCTATATCCACATCCATATCCTCAACCTTATTCACCTGACATTCATTATTATCATATTCTATAGTTTTAAAAGGGGCCGTCACTACCAAAGTTTTGTCTTCATCCGATATATTTTGTATTACTGTCGAAGCGTAGCCTTTCGCGCAAGTGACCAGTGCACTTGGCATACGTATACCTTCACAAAATTCAGTAAAATTTAGGATCGCTTGTCCAGAATATAAATCAGTGGGGAGTTTTACTCTTACTTCAGATCTTCGTGGTATGTCTAACGCATATTCGGAACTATGTATGATAGGAATATCAACGGTCCTTGTCCTCAGCACACAATTTTTGAGGTCAATGATCGCTTCTATCCCTTTTAGTAAGTCATTTCCAATCAAACCATCGTAACGAGAGTCCACATCATAGAGATAAAACTTTTGTAACTGTAAACTATTAAAAGTTGGCATCAATGGAATTTGTATAGCCTTATCATGTACTGAACTCGCATGAGTACTTATTACTTCAAACGGTTCATGATAGATACACTGTGGGAAATATTTATAGGCTTTACGAGGGCTCAAAAATGATCGCGTACTGCCTGTGTCAACCATAAGTTTTGCGTCAATTTCGGGTAAGTATATGTAAGGTAGTTTTAACCTTACATCACAATTCAATTCTATCGTTTGTCTATTTTTGTAGAGGCTCGCATGTAAAAATTTTCTACTTGTTCATGACGATCGTCGTTTTGCAACTGTTTGTTAGATGTAGACGGCTTATCAGTCTCACTCTCCTCGGTTGGTATCAACGGGAACATATTTTGTTCGTAAGCATAGGTGTCAAATTCCATTTGACCAGAAGGGTCTTCACTGTATGACGTATAGTCATAAGAATAGGGGTCCGCCTCGTAATACGGGTAGTTAGTATCATATAATTCCATTTCGTTTAATCTAAACCCTTCTCGTTTAGGGGGTGCAGTGCGCATTGACACGTCTGTGTTAATTTGACGGGGTTGTATATTTTGCTGTGGCGCTGGTGTCCTATAGGCGTGTTGCTGTCCAAACTGATGAGGTCGCATAGGGGGCAATTGTTGCAGACCTGTAGGCCTATAACCGAACTGGGGCCTATATCCGAACTGAGTGGGATTTTGAGGATGATAACCAAAATGTTGTTGCGGATGATTTGGTTTAGGGAAAGCAATTTGTCTACTCGGTGGTATACCGAATTTAAAGTTGTTCTGAGGGTTATTTGGGAAATTCATGGGTGCATTCGGTTTAAACCCAAAGTTTTGTGGATGATTTGGGCTTATATTGTTACCAAATTTAAAAGGAACTTGTGGAATTGTTGGCATTTGGGGCCTAGTAGTTGTTGAATTATTAATTTTGTTCCTACTTTGATACTGCTCATGGAAGTTTACTTCCTCAAGGACGACTGAAAGAGCATCTTCTAACGTATTCGGGATTTTTAATCGTACTATCCTCACCATATTCTCCGGTAAATTATATAGAAAGGTATTTAATGCCGTTTTGTTATATATAGTGATTTTATTTCTCTTCATTTCCTGGTCAGTCAATAAGTTTATTTTTGCAATTAAATTAGCACGAACAGATTGTATGCGGATACAAAAATCCAAATAACTTTCACCAGATTTAATTTTCAGAGTTTCGAGCTCAATAGCTATACAATCTTCACTGCGGGGATCGCCGAAGTGTTGCACGAACAATTCTTTGAATTCCTCCCACGTCTCTATATCGTCACGCTCGCTGATAAGCGCCGCTGCGTTATCAGTAAGGCGACTTGTAATAGTTTGCATTACATATAAATTCTGGCTATGATCGCCTCGAAACCTATCGATCACATATTCACATTTACGTAAGAATAAATTCAAATGTCTCCGATCACCGTTGAAAAGAGGAATGATTTTTATAAAATCGTTTGGAATTAAAGTTAAATTTGCAATTAAAGGCTGCGTCATTTTTACTACGATAAACTGTTTCAGTAACCTTAAAAACTAACACAATTAACACGTAAGATATGCAAAAATATATTATTATTATTATTCTTTTTTATTTATTAAAATTATTATTCCTAAGGAAATCAGGGGAACGTTGAAATGAAAGAAGTCTAATTTCAAAATCAACAGAACAATAAGAACAGGACAGGAAGGCGAAAAGTCTCACTCACCAACTTGTGGTTCCCATGTTCACCTCCAACAGCATTCCGCATCACCAGACAAATTTCTTTGGTTCGAGGATTGTCTACTGCGTCTCACGAAAAGTTCAATGATGGTGATTTTGAACACGATGAATTTAACGCAAGACTATAGCAGCAATAATTGACAATCCTACCGGCTGCGCCAGTCAAGTTTTCGGGAGCGTTCGGAGAGTTTTTAAAAAATAAAACTAAAGAGTACTTAAAACACGAGCAGAGGTGGATGCTTCTAGTTTAATAATGAATCAAAAATACAAAATGAATTCTTAGGTCTAGAACTTATCTAATGCAAGGTTTGCATCCGGCCGTACCAAGAATGTCAACGTAGTGCTTTTAAGCTCTTACTTGTATTATTCTTGGTACGTCACGTTGCATAACTATATACTTAGTTAATAATATTGACAATTTCTGTTTTTCTCAAATCTTCCAAGTCTATGTATATAGGTAGGTAGTGCAAAAGAGATAACTAGGTATAACCTAAAAAGATTTTTTTTTATTTATAATTTATCATTTGACTATAATCTCACCTGATGGTAAAGGACGATGTGGTGTAAGGTGGATCTTGCTTACCTAGCAAAAGCCTATTCACTCTAGCCTTGAAGGAATCGTTTCATGCGGAAAGCCACGGAAGCTCCGTGGTTCCTTCGCAATGAAAATCTGCACATTGACCTAGGTCTGCCAACCATTGCCCAATGGCTCAAATTAGCTTCCAAACGTTTTTTCGATTGTGCTCCGCACCACCCAAATCCCCTGGTAGTTGCGGCTTCCGAATACATTCCGCTTAGGGACGGTACTGAAAAGTATCGGCGTCCGAAAGACGTAATATACGATCCCGACGACCCTATTACTCTAGCCATAGAGACAGCCAATCAGCTCGCGTCACCAAACACTTCAGGACCCCGATACCGACCCCGCCGGCGTGGTCGACGATTTCCCTCATTCAGCGCTTATCGACCCACTAGGGTCGATTAATTCTTTCAAATATTTTTCCTCTCAGACGACGCCCTGAGCCGAGGTTCGCGCCATCTAGCCTTGAAGGCTCTTACATTATAACGAGTTGGAAAAACAGACGACGGCAGACAGTTCCAATCATTTACGTACTGCTATGTTTGCTATGGAACGTAGAATGGAGCCAATTTTTCTTCATAAAATGATATACATAGTCCTCCTTGTCGTATCCGACAACGGCGACCTCAGTTCTTCTCTCGTGCGCTCGAATGTGACTGGCAAAGCCAAACTTTGTTTCAAACACCCGGTCACATTGGAGGCAGAATAGCTGTCCATCCGAGTTGAAAGTGTAGTTATATATGGGTTTGGGACGATCCTTGCGTGTTTGGCGTCTTTCGTCGAAGTGTCTTTGACCTTTCTCGCTTCAAAGCCAGAAATAAAGTAACGCGCAACTCTGTAGTAGAAAATGGTAACGGAGATGTCGTTACAGGTTCACCTGATGGAGGACAACGACGACATGCTGGAGCAGCTAGGGCTGATGGAAAACCAGGCGAACAACGACATCCCCGTGCCGCCCCCGCCGCCGCCCCCGCCCCCGCAGCCCATGGAGCAGGAGTGACTCGCTCTACCCGTCGTTGGTAACAATTGTTCCTAATTTGAAAATAGTGTATCACCAGCTGGGGTGACAACCAGGCCAGTAAACGTCCCCCCCCCCCCCCCCCCCAGTGTCGTGGTTTTGGCACGTTAAGCTGTTGGTCCCGGCTATTAGCCGTAAAACAGCTCCACCAACCCGCAGTGGAGCAGCGTGGTGGAAATATGCTCCGTACCCAGCAGTGGGAAATATATAGGCTGTTTATGTTATATTTATATGACAGGTATGAAGCGGTAACGAATGAAATGTAATGCAAATTGTACCTAGTAAATGTGGTATTGTGATAGGTACACTGTAATTGAAGTAAGTATTCAAAGTCAGAGTTATACTCTACAGTACATATCCTCATAATGATGACCCCTGTGCTGATAAGAACCTTTGTTTTTATAAAAATAAAAGTAATTATGAATAACAACTTCACTAGGGGTAAATACCTAATAATAGAAGTAGGTACCTACTACAAAGAACACACATACATACATAAACTCATGCTTATTACCCACCAGGGTAAGCAGAGACTACAGAATTCCATTTGCTGCGATCCTGGCACACTTCTCTTGCTTCCTCCACATTCATCAAAAAACAAAACAAAATCATTTAATTATTCTGGCTTTTTTTTAAACATAGAATTCTATTTGCTTCGATCCTGACACACTTCTCTTGCTTCCTCCACATTCATCAAAAAACAAAACAAAATCATTTAATTATTCTGGCTTTTTTAAAACATAGAATTCTATTTGCTTCGATCCTGACACACTTCTCTATCTTCCTCCACATTCATCAAAAAACAAAAAAAAACATTTAATTATTTTGGCATTTTTAAAAACATCTAGGTACTTACCTCAGTAATTAATTATAAACGTAGTGTAAAGTATAAACGTAGGTGTTTCAGGAAGTAATTAGGGAAAATTCTGGACACTATTTTTATGTAAGAAATTATGAATAACATAGGTAAGCTACTTACTGATTCAATTCACAATGTTTCATCGTTGTTCGCTGTAATTAGCATGACTGACTGCGATCCTAAAATATCTACCTAGTAAAGTAACGTATTCGATAACAATAGCTGCATATCTAGAGTCCTTACATTACAATATTCTAGACGTTCTATTATGTTCTAGGTCCATCCCTATTTACCGATAGTGGGTAATCGAAGTGCGGAACTTTCTGTCGCCTTCTAGAATGATGTCACATACATAACCGTAGAAATAAAGTTTTGTTCTGGCTAAATACATATACATAAATGATGTTGGTGTTTGTTTGTACCTAGTAAAGGTTTATGGTGATGTTATGGGCGATAGGCTGATCCCTTATCACCATAAGGTTTATCATATCCAGCTTACGACATCGTATCAAGAGTGGCTGCAAGTTGTCTTTGTTTACTTGTGGCTCTGCCCACCCCATTAGGGATTACGAGCGTGAGTTTATGTATGTATGTAGTAAAGGTTTAAAATAGAATAGATAATTAATAGGTAGCTAGTACACCAATTACATGCCGAAGTCTGCGCAACGCTCAAATTTATTTTCTTTTTCTTTCGAATCTTTCATTCGATCCGTTTGAGTCACTCACTCACACGTAGTCGTAATACACTGGCTTACTTCTCAAACGGGGTTCGAACCCCGGCACCGTACTTGTTTGCACCAATGAGCTATTAATTTATCTTAAGTGCAATTTTCACTGATACAGTTGGCTCGACCATTATAGACAACTCACCACCCACCACGTTGGTCTAACAGAAAGCTCTGTATGGCGGGGGGAAATTCAATGTTTTAAGCCCGTGCTAGGTTTCGAACCCGCGACCTTATAATGAGAGTCAAGCTTTTTTCCAACTGGCCTACCACACAATTTAACACAGATGGCTCGACCGTTATAGACGGCGATACGGCTCACCGCCTATCACATTGGTCTCACAGATAGCTCTGTGAGGTGTGGGTACTTAGTTCATCTTGCGATAGAAATACCTCTGACTACCCCATTGGGATAGTCGTGCGTGACTAGTCATGAACTTAAGTTATGTATATCATTCGGAGAATTCACCACCGGAAAGAACAGTATTTGTTTATTAATGATTTTACATTAGTAAATATTATGTATTTTGCTCATAGCATGATGATATTTACTTTAGTTAAATAGCACGATATCCTAGTGATACAATGTAAACAGCGTTCTATCTCGCTCTTTATCTATCAATTGGATATTTATCATGATCACAGCCCCTATTATAAGTATAAAACTTAACTGCAAATTCCAATATAAATCATAGCAAACTGATATTCAGAGCACGAGATGCGCATTTAGGTATACCTTATCTCAATCATGTCCAGGATTTTCGCTTCAATTGAAGTTATCATATCAATTATTGTTATCGCTATGCACGGTTAGCAAATGAACAGTGCAGAGCTAACTGCGTGACAAACAAATAGGTACCCCTGCTGAGGAATAAAAACCTAAAATCCTCAACTAATACCTACTACTACTAATACCTAACTAATCCTAATAATAGATTTTATTTAAGAATCTTAAGTAGTTTTTTATAGGCATCTATCTAAATAAGTAGGTACCTATTATGCATAATAGTTAAAGACAAATATCGAGTTGAGACGCAAAGAAAGCAGTAGTACAGTCATGAACACTATAATGTACTTTAGGACTCTACCGCACTAACATAATTTGACATTTAGTGAGACTTAGAGATCAATTTGCCAAAAAAGTTAATGTGACATGGTACCAAAGTGTATACATATTTATGCTCGTGACCGTACCTACCTACGTATTATGATTGTGACTAAAACGTGTTTTATCTTTGTTCCAGGTTACTGAAACTTTTCTGTTGTCCGATGTTATGCCTTCCCGACAGTTAGATACCTAATCAATAAGAAGATAAAAAATAAAAGTCTAAATAAAAGTCTTAGTTACAGTACGGTACCTATAGTGAAGTTATTATGTAAAATTATAACGTTACAGCCATTTATTTTTAACATATTTACATACATTTACTAAGCAATTTTGGCATATTTATAAAGTTGTGATATTTTCATAATGTGAATCATTTCTGTATTTTTGGAATATTTTTGAAAATTGTATGAAATTTTTCTGACAAGTATAATTGGTAATGGTATTAAGAGACTAAACTGTTGTTTCATTTTATATGCATAGCAGTCAGGTTTGTCGAACTTGTAACAAATAATAACAACAACAAAACATAACTATATAAAATAGTTTATTTCTCGTATAAATGGTCACCAAATTGTACCTCAACAAAACAAAACAATGTGTAAGCAACTATGACTTGAGCAATATCTTTAGATGTATTATCACTCAGTTGAATGTACTTTAAGTACTGGTAACATTACATGTCGTAGTATCGCTCGGGGTTATCATGACAGACAGCTTCGCCTATGGCGGCCGCCTGCACCAGCGTCTGCACAGCCGACTCCGAGTTGCAATGTTGCCACGCACGCTCCGTCCACGCTACTGCCGTGAAACAAGCTCCATTACTGATAAACGCTCGCAGTGTTACAGCTCCCAAACCCCGCCCCATACATTTCCATCCGTCCGCTTGTATTGACTTCTTAAAACAATCCCACGCTCCTGCGTATCGCCCCACAATGTCTCCTTGTATCCTCGACTTCACTACGTCGATCGGGTACAGCACTACCCAAGACAGCGTTCCAGCCACACCGCCTGCCATAAACACTTTAGCAACAGATTGATCTCCGCGCGTCATAGCTTCGTAAGTACTGAAGTAGATCGCAAAAGCTGGTGCATCCCGAGCAATGGTGATCCCCAAGCCTCGAAATAGAGCTTTGAATCCACCAGTCTTCAGAACATGTCTCGCTCCTGACCACGCCCCCTCGGGGATGGCATCACCAGGTTGGGCCAATTGCTGCCTCGTCTTCACAAGTTCTATAGGCGCGCAAGCGAAACTTTGCATCATACCAGCTGCGAAGCCAGCCGTAGCATGCGTCTTCAAAGAATCCGGATTCGGTAACGCTCGTCTCGTATTACCATAAGCCCCGAATACTATGGCGTTCACCGCCGCTATTCCTCCTAAAGGTGCGCCGACTCCACGGTACGCAGTGGATAATGTTCCTCCTTTCAACAGAGCCTTCGTACATTCCCACGCGCTACCCCTCCCTGATTGAACGTGCACTTTCAAAGTGTCCAAAGGGTGGCCCGCTATAATTCCAGCGCAGCCTGAAATGAAAATGATTTATACAATTAATGAATTGGAACTTTTGAAAATAGACATTTCATTGAAAATGTTACATACCTCCTATGCATCCAGCTACAAAATCAAGAGCCATTTTGATAGAATCGTTCTTTCAGCAGGAGTCTGGAATAGAAATATCGTTGTTCAGTTGGTACGCAAGAATCAGATAAAAGTTGGTCCACATGTGGTCATTAGGTTCAAGTGTGATATCCATTCATTTTTTTGAAGATTTTTGTCACCCTGGACTTTGATACACGAGCAGCATGTGCTGCAGCATGTACTGTTTCAGATACCTCGAGCGATAATTTAATAAAATAGAAGCGTGCTATCTGTAAAATGGATGTCTTATTTGTAAACTTGCCTAAACGGCCGAAATGACCTCTGATAAGCGATAGGTTATTTAATGGAGACCTTACCTCTGCGGTGTTCAAATCAGGTAGTCGTAGTGGGAGTTGACGTTGTCTCCACTGGAGGTGATGCCAATAAACATATTGATTGAAAACAGCGAAGTGGCGGCGTGTGGAGAGTCGCCGGTCCAGCCTCGGGGGTGCGTCGTTGTAGTATGCGCCCCGGCCGGTGCCCGCGCCCAGACACTTCCACTTATCGCGCCGGGTCACCCTTATCGCAAAGGGCAAAACATCTTGGAACAAAGTGAGATGTCAGTCATTACGTGAATCTTTCCATGCGCTGTGACAGATTGGACTATAAATAACAACGATTCCCAACTTTAACTGAAAAAAGTTGGTGCGGATCTTTGAAGAATGAAATGTCCAAAGGTCTGTATGAAGATTGAATGTGGCATCCATGCCTACTTGTTTATTATCTTAAATAGGACAATAAAGCAAGAGAATATAGTTAATAATAATATTTGGCGGCGAGGGTGTGCTGCCGCCAAAGGATGTTTTCGGGGTACCGAACTGAGCATAGTACCCCGCTAGCCACAAGTTGGTAGTGTGACTAGGGATCGACGATCCGACAGTGTTGTGTTGGAAGTTGTATATATGCTTCTTGCTGTGTAAACTTCGATACCGCGTTTCACGACCGCTTGAAGAATGTGGCGCCATCTGTTGCATGTGAGCGGAACTAGGTGGCCAACTAGTTGGGTCCGCTACATCACTCCCCCCCCTCAGACCGGAGGTCGATTCAAGTGCTTCAGTGCTCTTCAGGAATGCCGTGGTGCCTGTAATCCCAGTGAGTCGGGAAGAGGTGTGTACGGCGTGAGTTGTGCTCCTATCCACGGTGAGTCGGGATGGGGAGCTGCTCCTATCCGCGGTGAGTCGGGATTGTGGAGCCGGCGACTGGCGTGAGGCGAGAAGGCGGCCTGCCACGTGGAGCGCGTGCTCGACAGCGTGGTATGGCAGTGGACCTCGTGTGCTGTGTCGCTGTTGCGTGCGGAGTGCCAGGTCCAGGCAGCTTGGGCAGCTGGTCATGGAACTGTAGATGCTCAAAAGTCCTGGTGTGGAGTGTCAGGTATCCAGGCAGCGTCGTAGGTGGCTGGCAGGTGGACGTGCTGATGATGCTCCGACTGAAGGCTGATGATGAACGCCTGTTGAGGGTTGATGCGGGGTGATTGATGCTGGTGGCGGATGATGCAGGTGCGACGCAGTTGACTCCGACTCCCAGAAGGTGTAGGCAGGAAGTGTTCTGTCGAGGGTCACCAGTTTGGCGGCGAGGGTGTGCTGCCGCCAAAGGATGTTTTCGGGGTACCGAACTGAGCATAGTACCCCGCTAGCCACAAGTTGGTAGTGTGACTAGGGATCGACGATCCGACAGTGTTGTGTTGGAAGTTGTATATATGCTTCTTGCTGTGTAAACTTCGATACCGCGTTTCACGACCGCTTGAAGAATGTGGCGCCATCTGTTGCATGTGAGCGGAACTAGGTGGCCAACTAGTTGGGTCCGCTACAAATACTTCTCGTCGACGTAACAGCCCCACTCTAAAAGATGACGTAAAATAATCAAATAAATTCGTAAGTAAGTAGTACCTACTTGTATAAGTATAGGATCATGGTTTTAGTGAATGGCATGTTAATTAACGGCAATAACAGCAATGTTTATCATAAACAAATAGTACATTATTTGTGTCATTACAGTATCAACATTCCGGAGTAGCTAAAACAATACTTATCTACTTATTCATACTTAAATTATCAATGTGGTTTGATTACCTAACCTTTCGCCTGAGGCAGCAATGATGAAATTTTAAGAACATACCTAATAGATACATCGAAATTACATAATATAGTTCTATGGTAAATTGGGAGTACAGTAGTAATCGATTATGGAATGGACAATCATGTGCGCCTTCAGCAGAATAAACAGGTATTAAATAGGTAGATGGGACAATCCGCTTCGCACCGGTAAAAGCTTGGAGCGAGCTTGATTTACTTTAGCTATCAGCATTTTATAATTAATCTTTGACTCAATCATTTATAATTTAGGTGGGTCGGAGTAAGGAAAACTTTTCCAAGTGGGGATTCATAGGAAATTCCAACTTAAAGTGTGAATGTGGAACGGTTCCTCAAAACATGGAACTCCTCATGTCTTCTCCGTCTTGCTCTACCACATACACGAGAGACGGCTTGATGCTGGATACTGACAATGCTACGTCCGTAGCCAAATGCTGGAAGGGTACTATCTATTGTTTTAGTTTTACGCGGTTATTATCATAATTAAAACACATAATAACGTGTTCTTACCGCGTTTAAATCAGGGATATGAGACTCCCGATATTTCGACACTGTTGCAAGTGCCATGATCACGGGATGACTGATGAGATTGGAGTGGAGTAATAATGGATCTACCTTCTACTCGTGTTTTAATTAGATTTGCCATCGACTCCAAATAAAGGAGAAGAGTCAGCTAGCTTATGAATAAGAACTCTGAGATAAGAATGAAGGATACTACACCGACAACAATGTGGCTTCAACCTATCTGCTAACTTATGGATCTGCCCATCCCGGTAGAAATTACAGGCGTGAACACATAACTACGTGATTGCTTTTTGAACACCGGAAATAATTTCAATACTGTAAAAATAACCCGGAAAGATTTGCCTTTTAGCAAATATTCGGTTAGATCTTTTATAAGTGTGTCGCCATTAATTTACATAAGTTCTAACTGGATACTTGCAAAAAGACAAAAGATATATTTTTGATGACGGTAATGATTGATTATAGTCTTCCGGTGTTCAAAATACACATAGTGACACAAGTAAACCAGCAACAGAAGTACGGAGTATACTCCATCTAGCCAATAATCAAGAAAAGCTAGGGTATCATGGTAGGAGACTTCTTATTAGTTTGTGAAGCTCATGTTTTTCAGTAAGTACCTACCTATTGACGGTTTGGTTTAGGGTTACCTAAAGCTAAAGTTGGTAAATAATGGAGCATAACAGAAAAAAAGCATTACAGAACAAATATAAAATTAATAAAACGATAAATATAACATAAATTCTACCAATTTCATAGATTTAAAATATCGATGCAGCCTTTTCGTTTTTAAATCTCATATTCAATTTTCAATCCAGGCCAAAAAAATACCTAATAATATCGTCACTGGAAAGGCAAAATTACGTAAGCGCCAAAATAGGTATTTTGGGTTTTTTATATATTCGGAATCAGCGTTTCATTCTGCGTCGATGTGTCTGGGTAGCATTGCGATACGAGCACTTTTTTGGCGCTTACGTAAATTTGAAAATAGTTGACTTTTTTCAATTCCAGTTTCTTAAACGACAAGATTTTGGTGTTTTTTTCGTGACTGGTGTATAAGTAATATTGTGGTCCTATATAATAACTACATATTAACTTTAAGTAAATTTGGCATTCTATAGTTTGAATAGTATCATTTTATTAGTAATTTTGGACTACTGAAAATAAAAAATAGACTATGTATAAGTCATTTTTATTTACAGCTTTTAAAATAAGTAAGGCGTATAAGAAAAAAATGTCTTAGCATGTTTATGCAGTGAATGGCGAATAAGTAATTTTGACTTACAGTATTTAGAATAAGTAAGGCGTGTACGTAAATTTGCCTTCGCATTTTTATGCTGTTATTAAGCAAGTTTGTGGGCTAGCAGTAAGTTTCCCAGGAAGTTATATTTTGAACAATAGATCTAAAAGTAAAACTATTTTAGAATTGATTTTATAATTTATTAGCGACCCGGCTTCGCTCGGATGCAATGCTGAGGAAAAATGAAATTATTTACGACATCACATTAAAATCCTCAAAAATAACAGTATTTCTACACTATTTATTGGATGTTATTATACATACCTATAAACGTTCCTCTTGAATCACTCTATCTACTAAAGAAAATTGCATCAAAATCCGTTGCGCAATTTTAAAGATTTAAGCGTACATAGGGATATAGGGACAGAAACAGCGACTTTGTTATACTTTTTAAGTTCTGTCGTTTGCATATTTAGCGCCAAGTTTGAATTAAGAACTCAAAATTCAAATTTGTTGGAATTTCGAATATCAAAACAATTGAAAGCATTAGGATTAATGCAATTGTTAAGTCACAGCGTTGGTTTGAATCTGTCAGATCATGTCCGAAAATGAATCTTACAAAGAAAAATTTTCTATAACTTTCGAAGAGGCCTACTGCGACTTCAGTGTTTCAAACATTTAAAATCTCTATTCCACGATGAAGTGCCATGTCTGCGAGCCATCGAACGCTGGTATTTAGAATTCGAGCGTGGACATCCGCCTTCACTGAAGATAATATCGTTGCTGTGAGACAACTAATCCTCAAAAATCGTCATGTGACATACCGAGAATAGAGGCGTTATTAGGCATTTCAGGGACAACCATTTAAACGATATTGCATGAGGCACTTGGTGTGAGAAAACTAGTTTGCCGTTGCATCCCGCATTTTCTGACGATCATAAGGTAGCCCGCGTCAGATGGTGTAAGAAAACTCTTCAGAGGTTCAACCGAGGAGAGTCAAATCACGTGTACGACATCATCAGTGGTGACGAATCTTGGATTTATGCTATTATCCTGATTCCAAACAACAATCCACAGTTTGGGTCTTCCAAAACGAGTCAAAGCCGACTAAAGTTGTTCGCTCTCGAAGCACTTCAAAGAAGATGCTACCTTCGTGGAGAAAATCGGTCATGTTGCGACAATTATTATTGCACTTGAAGATCGTAGGACGGTTAATGCAGATTGGTATACTACAATTTGTTTACCACAAGTCATCGCCGAACTTCGAAAATCTAACCCAAAGCGACGCATGATGATGCGCAGGAGTGCAGGATGCTGCACCATGACAACGCAAGCTCACACACCGCTCGTCAAACGATTATTTGAAGCAGGAAAACGTAGAAATTCTTGACCATCCTCCATACAGTCTTGACCTAAGCTCCAATGATTTCTTTACATTTCCTAAAATTAAAAAAGAAACTCTTCGCGGTCAAAGGTTCCAGTGCGGTGAAGAAGCGGCCAACGCTTTCAAGTCAGCCATTTTGAACACTTCTACTTTGGAGTGGAATAAATGTTAAATAATACCTGGTTCGAGCGAATGGAAAAGTGTATTAAACTTCGTGGTAAATACTCTTAAAAACAATAAGGGGAATTATTGAGGAATGAAAAAGACTTGACCCTTCCAGAGACTTGACTCGACTTAGAGCCACGTATGCTTGTCCTAATTCAAACAATTTTGAGCCCAAATATACTACTGCATGGTCGGCTGTGCTGCCCTGCATATGTTATGTTATGTTAGTGGGCTCTGTTTTCCGCATTTAGACTCTAAGGTGGCCCATTATGCGTGTAATTGTTGACTACGTAAGCCAACCTATCTCCTTCCAGAAGCTCAGAAGCCTCCTGGGGATTTCACAGGCTTCGCGGAGCGACCCCACCCAGCGATCCACTGTGCTGCCCTGCATATTATGGACGGTGGATGACAATGACAAAATTAAGGGCAACATCCTTCTTTCAGTCATTTTGTAATATCGTCCATCTTGGATTTGAAATTTTGACATAATGACAGTATTCTACTAGTGTAGTCCTATCTTTGATACCCATATTGAGGGGGTTGTAGAAAAATATGTACCTAGTCCGCTATTTTGGAACGGCGGCAATCTTGGATTTTAAATTTTGACATAATCACAGTATTCTACTTGTGTAGCTATTTCATTTGATACCCATATTGAGGGGGTTTGGAAAAATATGTAATCCCCCATTATGTACCTGCTGCCATCTTAGATTTATAATGTTATTGATTTTATTATATTGTATTGACATCGGAATTAAACGCGCGTACCAAATTTCAGATCAATCTGACAACAGGAAGGTACTTAAATTGCAATATCTAGTTTT
This sequence comes from Pectinophora gossypiella, assembly GCF_024362695.1. Lineage (NCBI taxonomy): Eukaryota > Metazoa > Arthropoda > Insecta > Lepidoptera > Gelechiidae > Pectinophora > Pectinophora gossypiella. The sequence goes on from NC_065410.1 coordinate 7,893,116, forward strand.
GATACAAATATACCGTACGGGTTTAGCTAAATAAAACCGTTTAACCCTTTCACGGACAGAGACCATGGGTCATTGGTGGTTCATAATAGGTAGTATGGCACCTTGGAATCGGAACGTCCGTATACGTTCTGTCTTTGAAAGTGTTAAAAAGAAACTTTTACAAACAGATAACGGGTTGTACGCTATTATTTATATTTTATGAAACTTTATTTCTGGCACTTCAGTATTTTAATAGCCATTTTTATAAATCAATTGAAGTAATAAGTAGTTTAAGGAGGTATTAAGAATAATTATTTGTCTCTTACGTCTTTTTACCCATGTAAGATATTACAAAAACTTACTTTAAAGAATTTTTGGTGAACTGACATAATCAATCGATCACTTTTTAGGCAATTTTTACATAATGAGAGCAGATGTGTAAAAGTCGTTACAGTAACTTTTACTCCGCTAACATTACAGTATTATTATATTTAAAGAAATATTGTCGTTCTCGTATGCATTGTCGTAAGAGCTGTAAGTAATTTTGCTTCCAATTAATATTTTAACCAGATGGCGGTTAAGTAAATTTGCTTTACTGTAAACTGAAGTCATTTTTACGTAAGCGCCACTATATCCTAAAATAGCAATCCAACAGTTATAATATGTATTGCTGGACATAGAAAATTAAAAAACAATGTAACCTTACTTTGACATCATCTAAATTGGATAATTAGGTAAAAAGTTATGATAAAAAAACGAAAAAATGAAACTTTAAACGGCTTTTTCTCGAAATGGCCTTTTGGCGTTTACGTAATTTTGCCTTTCCAGTGACGATATTATTTTTTTGGCCTGGATTATATTATATACTCAAATACGTATAATACCATATATACGCGCGTAAATAGTAGTGTGTGTGTGTGTGTGTGTGTCTCTGTGTGCGGGCGTGGTAGTGTGCGTTTTTGTATTGTATTGTATTGTACATAAATGAGACATAAATCCTTTCCGATTTTCATTCACTGTACATTTCCAAAATCACATTACCTAAACAATGAAAGGAACCCAAGCTATAAAAAAAGCAGTTTGTCAATCCACTCCAATTGTCAATGTCAATCTAGTCAATCTATCTGTCACAGACTAATGAGAAAATACGGAGAAAATACTACGTATCAATCGACCGACTTCCATAGATATTTTTTAGGGATATAGACGGGGAAGAATTGAATTTGGCATTTAATAGTTTTTAATAAACTGAACCTTTGAGCAAAGGCAATAAGTTAATTCTCACAATTAGCCCGGTTAGTAAACTTTATAAGGGAAGATAACTTTTCGTAATTGTAAAGTGTTTTTTTTAAGTATTTGGTTTGGATTATCAAATATATATTTTTTTTATTTTTAATATTTATTTTTGATTTTTTCTCGTATTGCTAACATACATACGTATTGCAACACAACATTCAATCCGCCCTGTGATCTTTAAAAATAACACAGGAAAATATCACGAAAACTGCTGTCGCTGTCATAAACTGGCGAATCGGGGCTGAAGTTGGTGCGGGAGGGGCGCGATTGACATATCCCCCGCCGTCTATGGACCAAAAACTTTTTCAATGAGAGAGAATCAATCCCTAGTATACCTTTTATTAGTCTGTGAATCACTATCTGTCAGTCGAACGGCAACTGAACTTGAACTGAGAGCTTTGTTCGACGAGTTTTAATTGTACGAAAAGAAGATTAGCGAATATTTATTTAGAATGCGACAAATCTCGTTTCGTGATTATTAAACTAAATTCCTCACGATGAGCTACACCTACTTAATGAGAAATACGTGATACAACTACTTCAAGGAATTACAAAAATGGAGATTGAAAACGAACTGAAGGCCGATGAATACGAAATCGAGATTCCTTTTTCTTTATTTCAATATCTCAGTTCTGAAAATTGTAACATTCAAAATATATGCAGGATATGTCTTTCGGAGAATAACCAGTTGCTTTATCCGTTATTACCCGCCACAGGCGATACGCTTCCAGACATGTTTACTTCCCTTACGGCTCTACAAGTGAGTTTTTTGGTGCAAATATTCATTAAAGTAATCACTCAAACTTCTGGTAGTATAGATTTGATTAATGCTAGAAATGTTTAACTAGGTACCTAATGATATTTGTCCTTTTTTGTTATATTGCATGACAAACAAATTGATTATTTTCCAAGATAATGGAAAAGTTGGTGACAAATTAGTTGTGTAGCATGGTAGATGTTTATTATATTTTTTTAATCTTATTGTATCACTATTACAGGATGGGGTATTTTACCCTATCCCCCTCTTTGTGTTCTCAATTAAGCTTGTCCATTATTATACACATACACATACATAAACTCACGCCCGTAATCCCAAATGGGGTGGGCAGAGCCACAAGTAATCAAAGACAACTTGCAGCCACTGTTGATACGAAGTCCTAAGATGGATATGATGAACCTTATGGTGATAAGGGATCAGCCTATCGCCCATAACATTAGTCCATCATGTTAGAGGATGCATTATTATAACATTTATATTATAAAAATATACTATATCTTGATTTTTTACAGGTATATCAAGATGATGGCTTACCATCTTGCATTTGTGAGTTGTGCAGGGTTCAAGTTATCAATAGTTACGAGTTCAAGCTCCGATGTGTCAAGTCCGATTCTACACTCAAGTCACTCCTCAAGGATGAGAGTGTTGCCAAAATTGAAACTAACGAAAATGATTTTGAAAAAAAGTATGTAGTTTGATCCATTCTATATCTATGTCCAGAATAGTTACTTAAGAATCTGTTCCATTTATCACAGTTTTAAATAACATGAACTTTCTTCAAAATTGTATTATAATGTCTTGTTTGTTTATAGTCTCCCAGAAATTAATGATCCTGCAGTAACACATGAAGAAATAAAAGCAGAAGGAGAATTAGAAGATGGTTAGTTTTCTAAAACTTAAATATAATTTAATACTGTTTTACTTGCTTATTTTACGATATGTAGGTATATTTCTGTTTAATGTGACTATAGCAGATTTGCCTTGAATGCTTCGCTGGATATATCTTGCATGATCTGGAATGTACTATAAGGGAAGAGTCAATCACTTTTTCTCATTTTTGTACCCAAATATACGATTGGTTGACTGACCAAGGTTGAAGCAGTTATTATGACTTGGTTTTTAGTGGTGTGTAGGACAGGCCTCTTCATAAGTTGGCTGCCTTCATTAACATGTAACTATATGATTTACAAATATATTTTAGATATTATCCTTTTGAATCGTTTCATGTAAGGGTTCCCACTTAAACTCCGGGCCAGTTTGTTTTGGTGCTGAGTAATTTGATCCCTGTACACATTTGTCTTCTAGTTCTTTGTGGTCTTGCCTGTAATATGTTTATGTGTGATGCTTTTATTTAACATTTCTGTTATTATGTTTCAGATGTCCAGTATTTAGAAGATTTAGAAGAAAACTTAAGTGAAAGTGATAATGTAGCTCTAAGCATACTGCAGAATGCTGCAAAAACAAAGAAGTGAGATACTCAAACATCATTTGTAACCATAATTAAAAACTTTTATTTACAATGGCATTTATATTTATTCTAAAATTGAATGCTTTTTTATGACATTGTTTTATTTTTCAGAAATGACGTAGAAGTTACTGTAACTGGTATGTTACTACATTTGTTAAAATATTATGTCTTTATATAGTTATCATAAATTCTATTTATCTAAACCTTAACATCTTTTTCAGACGCAGAAACATTATTGAATGATGTGATTGAGAAGAAAAATAAGTATCTGAAATCACATGTATGTACTTTTTGTTCTAAGGTTAGTAGTTTTGTTTAGTTATGTTACATTACTGCAGTAATACCGTGCATGTTAATCTAGTATTCATGAAGACTCTGTTTAGCAAACCTAGATTCAAGTTGTATATTTGTCACTATGTTGACCCCGATTCCTGCAGACATAACATATGTAAAACAGCCTATAGATGACCCTCTTATTACACCAGGCACAATTACATCTTCCATCCATTATTATTCTATTCAAATAAAGAGAAGCAATATAGGTAGCAACATAATTCTATACATAATCTGATCCAAATGTCAAGCTACAATTACATAACATAAACAGCCTATATACGTCCCACTGCTGGGCACAGGCCTCCCCTCAATCAACCGGAGGGGGTATGGAGCATACCCATGCAGACACCTCCCAATTTTATTTAAAGCTATACTTGTCATTTTCTTTTCCGGCGAAAAGAAAAGCTCCCTCTTACTCCTTAGCGGCTCACCGCCATTTAAGACTAAAGGAAGACCCAGGGGGGGTGAGGACGGCACCCGGTACCAATTGGTGCCGGGCGAAGAGTTACGGTTCTAAACGTAGTTTTCGTCTTTATTCTATGACAGTAACTGAATATTCTATGAAATGTAACATTACGATACCTTCTTTTCTAGAGGTTCCCCAACTCAAAATCAGTGAAGGCTCATATAAAGAGAAAGCACGGAGAAGCCAGGCACCCCAACTCATGTAACCAATGCAAGGAGTCCTTCCAGTCAGACCATGACCTGAAGCTACATATGCCAGTGCATGAGCTTGGCCCCGTGTGGAAATGTGTGCAGTGCAGCAAAGAATTCGGTGGTGAGAGATTTCATACAATTATAAAAAATAATAATAATTTTTTTTTTAATTCTTTATTTTATAGGAAAATACGCGAACTTTGCCAATCGTGGTAACTTTGCTCTAAAATGAGTATTTTCACTTTCTTTGTTGTTTAAGATGCCATAAATCGGGTATATTTTTCTACATTCTAGTCTATTTTCGGGCAAAGTTACCACGGGAGGCAATTTCCAATACTTTTAAACCATGAGGCGAAACTTTGACCAGCAGTGGTATTACGTTTATAAAATGAATGCAAGTTGTCTTCTGATCACTTGCAGCTCTGCTTACTCCAATACGGGATACGGGCGTGAATGTATAACTAATAATATAATATTAGCTCACGACTATATCCCAATTGGGGTCTCCATGTAAGTACACGCGAATTTTTTTTTTTAATAATTGAGGCTCATGTTTGACCACAATCTCACCTGATGATAAGTGACGATGTGGTCACGCTTACCTAGTGTAGCGGACCCAACTAGTTGGCCACCTAGTTCCGCTCACATGCAACAGATGGCGCCACATTCAATAATGCAGCCTTCTTAAGCGGTCGTGAAACGCGGTATCGAAGTTTACACAGCAAGACGCATATATACAACTTCCAACACAACACTGTAGGATCGTCGATCCCTAGTCACACTATCAACTTGTGGCTAGCGGGGTACTATGCTCAGTTCGGTACCCCGAAAACATCCTTTGGCGGCAGCACATCCTTGCCACCAAACCTAGCAATTGCCTATTCACTCTAGCCTTAGCTTTCTGTGTAGACCAACGTCATAAGCGGTAGTGGTGAGGTAGGTATAGGTATACAGGGTGTTAGTGACATCGTAACGAAAACTTCGAGGGATGATTGAGCCCATGATTCTGAGTTAATATCAAGTGGAAATTTTCCGTCGAAAAAAGTTTTTTTTTTATTATTTACAGTTTCATACTTTTGCGACGGAAAATTCCACTTGATATCAACTCGGTCATCCCTCGAAGTTTTCGTTACGATGTCACTAACATCGTGTATACTTAGTGTGTTTTTTTTTTAATTTTCCCAGGGCGATCAATGTTACGGCGCCACATTCAGCGGCACATGGAATGCAAGCGCTACGCTTGTGAGGTGTGCGGCAAACCATTCGCAGAGTTGTACGCGTTACGACGACATTCCCGCGTCCATACTGGAGAGAGAGTGGAGAAACGACACGCTTGCCATCTCTGTGATAAGAGGTAAGACCGACCGAACTCGATTCGATTCAAGCATACGTCGTGGCCAGATCTTACAATTGATCATTTCATGATGTATTCGACCATGAAATGGTCATATGTCATGAAATAGAATATCATTCGTTGGCCACATCATGATGCAGTTTGACCAGATCAATGAACACAAAACGTTTAATTTGTTTTAAATTAAAATTAAATTAAATTGTGGGTACTGGAATCGGCACCACTAGCAATAATAATTCTTACCGACAACAATTTTGTGTCTTCCATTTCATTCTTTGCCCAATTTTAAGAAGTCAAAATTTTAAGGAATTATCAAAATTTTACTTATGGTTAGTTCAACTGGACGCCCCCCGTAGAGAAAATCTAGGCTAATGACCATGTTGTTGTGGTCTAGAATTGGTCCTTGGTAGACAAGATTGGAGAATGCTACACCGACAAGAGCGTGGCTCTTATATTTATCGTCATTAATTTAAGAGCCACGCTCTTCAACCACCAATCCGCACTGGGCCCGCGTGATGGTTTAAGGCCCGATCTCCCTATCCATCCATAGGGAAGGCCCGTGCCCCAGCAGTGGGGACGTTAATGGGCTGATGATGTAGTACTCGTGTAGGTACAGCGAGAGCAGTCTGCTAGCCGCTCACGTGGCGCGACACGGCGATGCGCGGCCGTGCGTGTGTGACGTGTGTGGAAAAGCCTTCGTTTCCGCCCGCCTGCTCGCCTCGCACCACCTCGTGCACACCGACAACAAGCGGCACAAGTGCCGGTACTGTGACAAGACGTGAGTAACACTGTATATATACTTCTGCGGGCTTAGCACCTTAAGCGCACGATTCTTTCTCGCCTCGACATACGTCACCCGTTACTCTCTCACAATACTGCACAGAAAGAGACAGACGATCTCTGTTGCGGCGAGAAAGATTCGCGTGCTTACGTTGCTAAGCCCGTTGGGCTGGTTCTCAAAACATGATACAAAGAAAAATAAAGAATGTCTGTCTAGGGTTGAATCACACCTCTCGAACGCGGCAGAATCGACGAGGCGATAGCATGCGTAAGCGTGTGGTCGCTCTCTCTCGCTGTAGCAAAGGACGGTACTCAGTAACAGAAAGGGACAGATGCATAGGAAAGTGTGATGAACTGCAGATGTGGTTCAACCCTTACTTGTATTAAGAAGGCCTGCAAAACCATAAGCTTAAATTATAATAATTTATCTATGACGATTCATTGCCGCTGCCGCATCGAATTTATGAGTGCACAGCATTATACCTACAACATTACAAAAAGTGCATTGGACTTAATTTAAGTTTTTAATTGCTACACTTGGAAAGTGCTCGTGGGGAAACCCTCATTTCTGAAGAATGCGTTTCGGAGATATGTAACCTAACCTGTATTGGGCTGGTTTTCCTTCGGGTTGGAAGGTCAGACGGTAGTCATGTCTGTAAAAAAACGGACCTGTCAAATCTTCAGGTTAGGTCAGGTTTCCCGTGAAAAACGGAATGACGCTAGAGACATGATGAGGTGCTCATGACAAAGAGAAGCGGAAGCTGAGAGAAGAGTCCTTAGTGGGACAATATATATATGCTAGGGAAATAATACCCTGTACATTGTTTTAAGTTTAAGCGGCTATTGGTGCTAATTCCTGTAAATACCATCTAATTTTATTTTAAGTTATATCTGTCATTTTCTTATCCGCCGAAAAGGAAAAGGACGGGTAATCGACAGGCATAAAATTTATGGAACACACATCAATTTTAAGGACAAATCTAAAACAACCGTCTAAAATTTTACATCAGTCAATAACCCGACACAGGTAAGTAGACAGCACGTCAAACGGATTGCATACCAGCGACATACCTTTTTGATTCGACCGGGTTATTCATTCATTTACTCATTCTTCCTAAAATTAAGACCTGTGAATCATCCGTCCCTTTCCTTTTCGACGGATATGAAAATGACGGATATAACTTAAAATAAAATTAGGTGGTGTCTGCAGGAATCGGGGCCATTATCAAAATTAAAACACATAATAACGGGTTCTTACCGCGTTTAAAGCAGGGAAAGGAGGAGCAGGGAAGATAGGGTTTAATATCGGGAGTCTCATATCCCTGCTTTAAACGCGGTAAGAACCCGTTATTATGTGTTTTAATTATAATAATACCCTGTGTTATGAAATGCACTGTGTTCCAGTTTCCGGCACGAGTCGACCCGCAACACGCACCACCGCACCCACACGGGCGAAAAGCCGTACGTGTGCGCCACCTGCGGCAAGCGGTTCATACAGAACTCTAACCTCACGCTGCATATGAGGACACATACAGGTACCTAAAAATAATGTATAACGGTTAGTTCTCTGAACATCGGACATCCCTACCATTACCGAAAACGCAAAAATAACCTAGAATCTTTAGTATTTTTGCAAATATCCAGTTATAACTGACGTAAGTCGTATACACAAAAAAAAAAGCTGCCACAGAAACGCTGTTTGAATCATCTGATAAAGATGTAAAGGCCTGAGATGAACTCGTATACATAAGTTTTAACTAGATATTTGAAAAAATACATAAGATTCCAGTTAATTTTTGCGTTTACGGCAATGATCTTGACTTCTGGTGTTCGAAGGTACACCCTAACGCGCACAACGAGAATAAATGTATATTTATACGTATATAGTTATTTGTTTATGTATATGTTACACCTAGTTTTAGCCGGTTGGAACTAAATGTAGCCACTTACTCTTGGTTAAACCTAGTACGAGCCGATTGTTTTCGGGTAAAACTAGGTCTAGCCTTCATCGTGCCGGCTATAACTAGGTCCAGCCATTACCTGTTGGATAAAACTAGGTCTATCCGATATCATTCCGGCTAGAACTAGGTCCAAACAATCCCTGTTGGATAAAACTTAGATGCGTGTCTCGCCAAGCCTTCCGCGTCGCGTCACACAATTTGTACAACGGCACAACGCGTACTAAACTCAAAGCGCAAGGGCAAACGCGGGTGTACAGGTGGCGGGCGGCAGGGACGCGCGTGCGCGACGCGTCTCGCCGTACGTAGTACCGCGCTCGTGTGCTTTGGGCAAAAAACTTAGCGACGCGAGAAGGAATCTACAAATCACGACGAGCGAGTCCTTTCCAGACAATCTTTGAACTACAAGGAAGTTATCGTATTTTCAGGTGAGCGCCCGTACTCATGTTCCACCTGCGGCCGCAGCTTCTCATCAGGCTCCACCCTCAAGTGCCACGTACGAACACACACCGGCGAGAAGCCTTACGGCTGCAACATTTGTGGAAAGAGGTTCGTTATTATTTGCTTTTATAGAATATCATCATCTCCCTAGTGTCATCCCGTTTTTACAAGATCGGCTTACTTAACCTCAGAATACTTATGCACACAACATACAAAACAATTTTTTCTTTTCTTCTTCTTTTAAAGAATATCTTATTTGAAATAATGATGATTGGCTAGCTACAAAACAGGCCTGAAAAATTAGGTTCTTTAGATCCTAGCATATTCTCTTGCCGATATTTCTAGACAAAACAAAGCAATGTTTAGATGTTAAAAGGACATTCGGTCTTACGACTATATGTATATCGATAAAAATGCCGGACAGACTCGCATTTATATTAAATCCAATTGTCAGGTTCGCCCGCATGGACGTGCGCGGGCACATGCGCCAGCACACGGGCGAGCGGCCGCACGAGTGCAGCGTGTGCACGCGCCGCTTTATCAGCGCCGCGCGCCTTAGGGAACACTTCCGCGCCCACACTGGTCAGTACTGAGTTAAAGCCGTTACTACATTTGCCCATCCATCCTGTTCGATGCGCCAAGGTCACGGGCCCGGCGATCAGAATAGCGTAGTCTAATAGCAAATTGGTGGGGCGTAACCATGGTAACCACGATCTCAAGCTAATAGTGTCGATTTTCCCGATCTTGATGTGACCTTGACGCATCGGTCTGGGTGGATTTACGTCCCGTTTCATGTTTAGTTAAGATACTAAATTAGACAATTTCTGTTTGGAAAAATATTGTCTCGAAGTTTCCTTGATTACCAGTCACGTATATTGTAACCAAACACACATTACCTCTAAAAAAATACTATAAAATAATATTTTATTATTTCTCTTTTTCAGGCGAAAGACCGTTCGAATGTGCTACATGCTCGCAGAAGTTCGCAACCAGATCTCAATTAGTAAAACACCTAAAAACACACCAGAACAGTTACAGGAGCAAGAAGAAGCACAATCGCGCACCAAAACTAGTAGTGTATTCTGGACCATACACACATGACGAAATGGACCTCAGTAAGAAGGATAGCGTTGGTGATAACATGGACAATGTCAGCATAGAAGTGTTGGACGGCGATACCAAAGAAATTATAGTAGAATCAACACACGATGATGCTGAAGTGTCTGAAGAAGTTATACTGCCGGATACAGATAGTGAGTTAAAGCATCCTTTCTTTTCTTTACATCGTCGTTGACAAGTCTGTGAGTGTATCACCTGATTTTCCCATAAAGTAAGATGATTCCGTGCTTCGGCCAGCACGTTACGCCGTTGCAGTTGGTCCCGGCTGTTAGCGATAAAACATCTCCACTAACCTGCGGTGGAGCAGCACGTTGAAGTATGCTCCATATCCCCTCCGGTTGATTGAGGGGAAGTTTGTGCCCAGCAGTGGGATGTATCGAGAGAATTAAGTTCTTTATTAATGGTATCGCCTTTGAATAAAAATTAAACTTTTCTAAAAATTCGAAAGAAAATCAAGGAGGATTTTTTTTATTCAACAATAATATTTCTTACGTTTCTTTCCCATTTTGAAACATACATAATAAACTCACGCCTATTTCCCACCGGGGTAAGAAGAGACTATGGAATTAAATTTCCTTCGATCCTGACGTACTTCTCCTGCTTCCTCCACATTCATCAATCGTTTCATACATGCACGCCGGTGCAGAGATCTTACTGAACCTTTTCTTTTTCCCATTTTCCCGCCAACGAAATCTACTTACAACTAACATAATACTCTTTTACAGACAGTCAAGATACCATACAGATGGGCACGCTTTGCTTGAAAAACCAAATGGACATTGTTCATTACCCGCCGAGTTTGAACCTGGTTCGATTAGAGGAGGCGCGGCCGGGGGACGTCAAACTGTACCAAGTGGACCAGAGCCTGGTGCAGATACACAGCGCCCCCGGACACCTAACTATTAGCAAGATCACTAATAAAATCACCGCCAATTTCTAGTCTATTCACTTTGTAATAACATGTATAAGAAACGAAAATAAATTGTTGATTGATTATGATTTTATGTATAATTATGTACAAGACATGAAAATAAATTGTTGATTGATGATGGTGACTTTTTGGTTTTATTTACATAATGTGACATGTATTTTTACAATGTGTAACGGATTATTCGAAGTAGTCCCCCTGGGAATTTTCTTCGCACATGTCACGATTTTGCCCATGGTGCTATGTACTACTGATTCCTTTCTCCACTCCGACCAGTATAGAATACAACATATCTTATGTTTTTCTACCAAAGAAAACTGTTATTTATGTGAGTATTCGTGTTTATAGTATGTACTATCATTAGTATTTAATAGAAGTGGATAATTTTGCTTAAATCTTTATCAATTTCATACCAATAAATAAACCAGATAAAGGAATATGGGACAAGCAAACAAAATACTGTAACAAAACTATTTATTTTATAGTTTACTTAAAAAGAAAATATTCAAACTAAAAAGTCTATCACTAAAATGCACAAAGTTTGGTTTAAAACCAGGAACTTTTCGTCGCTGCTTGGTATTTCTGGATGTTGACAAGCATTGAGTCATGGATCTCCTTGGCGTTTCGGTTCTGCCCATAATAGTCCACAAACTCACCATCTGGGTTCACAAGGTAGATGATGATTGTGTGGTCCACCTGAAAAATAAAAACATTTTTATGCTTGTTGTTAAAAACTTTAAGGCCTTTTACTTTTGTAATGTTGAGTATTTTTTACATACACGTAGACACCTATTATTGGCTTTTAAATAGACATAACAGGTGTTAGTGACATTGTAATGAAAACTTTGAAGGACAATTCATATCATTATTCCGTGTAGTTATCAAGTTGAATTTTCCGTCGCAAAAGTATGGAACTGAAAATAATTTTAAAAAACACTAAAATTTTCAAACTTTCATGAATTTTCCGACAGAAAATTCCACTTGATATCAACTCTGAATAATCCCCATCAGTATTTGTTATGTTGTGACTAACAGCCTGTGTCATACAAATTGTAGTAGCTGTAAGCATCCCCAACAAATAAAATAGATAATAATAATTAATAATAGACTGGGTAAGTTAAGGCTTAGAAATCTGATCCAAGTCAACAAACACAATGTACTTACAATATAATCGTTATCAACATCCTGTGGACCTGCACTGAAGTACACTCGGTACGATTTGCAAGCCTGCTGCACTTGTTCCTTAGTACCTGTCAGGCCCAGGAGCCGAGGACTGAATTCCTTACAATATCTGCAAACAAAAAAATATTTCTTACTGCCTATGCTCATGAGATTGCAATGGGATATGATTGGCATCATCAATACAATAGCAGCAAAGTAAAATGGGATGGACAATGTCTATAACAATTCTAACTTTATTGCTAATCCCTTTACAAATCCCATTGAAAACACAGGCAGGTGAAATAAAGGATCATGAAAACAGGTATACAAATATTGTAAAAACATATCAATCATTCCTTAAATATCATACTCACTTGCCCACAATCTCTGGCGTATCTCTCTGAGGGTCTACAGATATAAATAGGGGCTGAAGTGGAGGTGCTGATGGTGTTTGATCTGTATTAAAAAAAAAACAGTTATAAAGTTGAGATCAGATATTTATAATATTTGTCTTAATTCTAATCAAAAGAAATTGGATATATAACTTTTTTAACATGATACTACTGTTAAAGGACACACTTGTGCAGCTGCATAGTGGAGTATGCTCCGTACTCCATCTATTTAATTGAGGGGAAGACTGTGCCAAGGCTTTTTTTTATAATAAATAATTTATTTCTTTTCTTTGTATCATATTAAAACATTGGAATAATGTTGACAAACAACGTGATAGTTCACTTAATAAAAAAAAAGAAATGAATAATCAATAACTTGAAAAAAATTAAATAAATGTAACCTGTGAGCTACACCACAATAAATGCACATTACCATGTTTGTTAACTACTTCTGCCAGTTTCTCCAGTTCATCAGGACAGATGTCTGGACAGTGAGTGAAGCCAAAGTATATCAGCAGCCATTTGCCAAGGAAGTCTGAACTCTTCACCAGTTTACCCTAAAATTATTGAAAAATTGCCGTATTAGAATAAAAGAAGCACTCTTTTTAATAATACAATGGCCCCCATTCCTACAGACACCTCTTAATTTTACTTTAAGTTATACCTGTAGTTTTTTTATTTGCTGAAAAGGGAAGATTGACAGCTCTTAATTTTAGGAAGAATGAGTAAATGGATGAATAACCGGGTGAATTGAAAAGGTATGCAGTAAAAGGTATGCATACACTGGTATGCAAACTGTTTGACATGTACTGTCAACTTAATTCTGTCGGGTTCTTAGCCAATGCAATTTTTTAAAAGGGTTGTATTAGACTTATGCTCAAACTTGATGTATGTTCCATAAATTTTATGCTTGTTGAGTAAGTACCCTTCCCTTTCCTTTTCGGCGGATAAGAAAATGACAGATGTAACTTAAAATTGTGTCTACAGGAATTAGCACCAATAGCTCAAGGTTGCGTTAATCTCAGTCATTCTCAGTACAAAAAAAAATTACTTAACAAAAATATAAATTATAGGTATTTACAATAATATATTATGTGATGTATGTTATCATTTATGACTCGATGCATTACCTCGGAGTCGACGAGCTCAAAACTGCCTCCAATCTTGGCTTTGCCTAACTGTCGTTTTCTTTCTTTATCCAGAGCCTCTTGCTTCTCCTTTCGCACGTATAGCATGAAGCCTGTGAGTCCACCGCCAATCACCGCTGTCGCTGCCATGGACTTCCATGTTATCGGAACGAAGAACGATTTCTTGCGCTTAGGCGGCACCGCACATTGCCGCACTGAAGATGTAGAGAACGCACGGAAAAGCTTGCCGCTACTTCTCAATACCGAATTCATCTTGAGAGTCTAATAAGTTATGTCAAGTTAAAACAGTATGCTTTCATTAAAATATACTATTATGTCCATTAATTCTTATTTCCGATAATTATCACATTTTTTGCATTTTTTGACAGTTCATGATTTTTTTTTTTTTTTGTTTTGGTTTTCCCCGAAGGGTAAGGCAAAGGGAACTATGCCCATACAGCCATGTCTTACGTATTTTTTTTTTCTTGATGATTAATGAAATGATGAAAGGTGATGAATGATGATGATGAAACCTAAGCCCCCACCCTCGGAGTAGACTCCTACTCCGAACCCCAAACGAATTAACTCAAAAGTCCGCATAAACTTTTGAGCTATGAAGCGGCTTCCCAGCACGAAGCGAAAATAGGCAGATACACTTTGTTCATTGAATACTCCAATATAATAACACTCGCGAATGTCTCCTGACTAACTTAATGCGATCATTAACCACAAAACACCACTTCGTATTAATTATTTAGATTACTCAATGAAGAAAGCAACTGTCCCGTTCCCGTTTCCCGCCGAAAAGCCTGACAGTTCATGACATGACGTCTAAAAACTCATATGGTCGGTATCTATGGATCCTACGATTGTATCAATATTGATATTTTACTTGCAAAAATAGATTTTATGGCCTTATAAACAAAGGTGTAAATAATTTTAAGATGAACCGAACTACCAGACACTTTGACGTTTCTTTGCTGATGTTGCAAGTGTAAAATACTCTTTCGATTACTTTTCGATTAAAATAATCGATTACCAAAAACAATGGCTGCTATCACCGAAAAAAATATATCTAAATGCCTATTAATATTAAAAAAGCAAATAATTTATTTTTAAATTTCTTGGAAGAATATTCTATTATGCCAGCCAGACAATTTAGACGATAATAAAATGCAATCTCTTTAAATAAAAAATACTAATACATACCTAACTACCCACAATAATTCGAACAACTAATGTAAAATGAGCAAATAATGGTACATAACTGAAAGAGAATTGACTTTAAAGAATACTTACTATGTTCACGATCACGAGTCCACTCGAAAGGAAAATGTAGAACAATTTGTAAAGTTATTTAGACCGCAAAGAGTTTCAACAGCAACCAACATCTTCGAAATGCAAATTCATTGTGGGACTAGGCCTAGTATTATCAGTTATAATAATTTGGTAGGTCGTGCGCGTCTATAATGAAAAATGTCGAGGGGCGGTGGCCAAAACCGCAACCCTGAGGTTGACAGTACCTTTATAAACGGAGATTTGTGCTTGATGCTCCCATATCCCTTGTATCATCTTTTGAAAATAGACCTAGATCTTTGTCGAAATGTGGCGGATTATTTGTGTAAGTGTGATTCGTGATTAAATAATTGCATTAATCGAATGTTCAGAATTTTCAGCGTTCCTTTTTTTGGCCCACAGATGACGTTGCTGTCGATATCACTATGGTCCAGTATCCGAGGTCAAGAGTACCTGCCTCCTAAAGCTGGCGGTGGGAAGAAAGCTACAGAAGCTGCCGTAACTTAAACTCCTTTTTTACTAAATGCGTATTTTCGTTACGGCTTTCGTGGCGTGTACTTTCCCACGGAAAAATTAGCATCTATTTGCAAATATATAGAGACAGTTTTTCTCCACAATATCGCTACCCTCGAATCAAGCGTTAAATGCCATCGCCACGAGAGAGAATAATATATAATTGTTTTTCTTACATGGTTAATAAGAAAACAATTTTAATTTTGGCCGCCCCAATTGCCTGATATTATTTGAATAGAAAACAATCATGTACATTCTATTCCGTTCAATCATGACCTATGCAAGGGTCATTTTTGCGGAGGTGGGTCCCTTTCTAAACCATTACAGGTGACACAAAATCGTTTCATACGAAAAACCACGGGAATTGCCCAATGGCTCAAATTAGCTTCATAACGTTTTTCGATTCTGTTCCACACCACCCAAATCCCATGGTAGTTGCGGCTTACGAATACGCTTAGGAACGGTATTGAAAAGTATCGCCTGAAAGTTAATGCCATCTGCGGCAAATCTACAATTAAGTCACGTCAAAAACTGCACATTCAATCCACCGTATCTCTTCTCAAAGGTACCTTCTACTAAACTTTATATTTCAGTTACCAGCGAGCTACGACTTCGCATACGACGTGCAAGACAATCAAGTGAGTCTGGACTTCGGTCACAACGAGAAGCGTAAGGACGACAAAGTGACGGGCTCCTACCATGTACTGCTGCCCGACGGACGTATGCAGCTTGTCGAGTACGAAGCTGGTAGCGAAGGATTTAAACCTCAGGTAAACGTTTTCATAATTTATAAAAACAATCGCACCACGGCAGCAATGATCAAATGGAGCTTTGTAGTCGCTAAGTACATGACGACACTTAGTGGTGCGACGCAGCAACCATCTTATACCATGGCAGCAACCTACATCAGCTCCACGAACGTCAGTTAGCGCGACATAATTATAAGGTTGAGCAAGGCAGAAGTTATAGTAGCTGTATTTTTTCTATATACCGTTGCGCATACGTAATATCTAACGAAAACATTATTAACAATAGAATTACCACATTCCCTTCCGTCAGAAGTATCATCATATCCATCTTAGAACTACGTATCAACAGTAGCTGCAAGTTGTTTTTTTATTATATGTAGCTCTACCCACCCCGTTTAGGGTTTACAGGCGTGAGTTTATTATGTATGTACGTGTAATATACAGACGTTCACAATTATGTCCCATCTGGGATCAGAGGTACATCCTCACCAAGCTGTATTTTAGTTATAAAAGTAGTTTTAATAATCGTGCGTAACCATTGAACTAGTTAGCAACGTGTCTCGTATCGTGTCCATTCTTTATAACTACAAACGCGTTTTCAATTACAACTTAATTATTCCAGTCGATTAAGCATGCAACGTTTCAGGTGATGTACATGGGCACGGCTACCTACCCGGCGCCGAATGCGGACAAGTTCGACGGCTACCATTACAACGCTGCGTCTAACAGGCAAACTGTGCGGCAACCAGCGCCACGAAACTCCCCGCGGCAGCAACCGACGCCTCCGCCACCGGCGCCTTCCCCGCCCATACATCCAAGTCATCCAACCATACATCAACCACAAACCAACCACGTGACTAACACCACTACGCAGAAAACCATCTAACAATATTCAAGAACAACACCGGACTGAACTAACTTGACCAACGACTATCAAAATTATTTAGTTATTATTTAAAATCCCTAGATGGCAGTGCTCGCATGTAAATCTATGGTCTATTGAAGGGAAAACAAAGGTATAATCTGGCAACATCGCTGACAAAAACTATTAACGCGCGAAAACAAAAAGTTCACGAAAGAAGCACTCTAATAAACTGATTTTATGATTTATAACTTTTCAAAATTGAGTTCATACAATATATAAATGTCATTGGTTCATATGATACGAAAACGAACTGAGCAACTCTGTTAAATATCAGAGTAATGTTTTGAGTATTTTATGACCAAATTTTTTGTAATCATGAAAATATACTGTGTTTTTATATTTATTTTAATACCTAGTTATAAAATTATATTGCGTGAAAAATACGAAAAAAAATTAAGATTTTGACGATATGGAGGAAGGTAGGTAACTCATGTAAATAAAATAGTAAGTATAAGTAAACAAAATACTTTTATTTTTCTCTATTAAAATAAAAATAATTAGTGATATAAATTATAGCCTACCGCCTTATATACAGACACTATTTTGTTTCTTCATCATTCAAATATAGAGCCAGCAAATAACTTATGTAGATCTAATACTTAAGTAACGTTTGACACTATGTACATGTGATATCTGATTTATCTATAATAATAACTATAAGTATCTCACACACATAAATAGTACTTAATCGATTTATATTTAACATTTATGTGAAACAAAACAAACTCTTAACTAAAAGAATGGACGGAATTCAGTAAAAATAAAACATATTTTTTTTAAACAGAGCCCAAAAAGAACATGCCAATAAATATTTCTACATTTTCCTACTCATTCAAACTCATACTCAAAGAATATGAGTTCCATTTTCAGTAGGTAAAAGAGACTACATCCTAACGACATCGACACCTCGATATACCATTGATGTTAATTATGTTACTATACACTAATGGTTAGGACAAAGTAGTTCCCAAGACTATTGCACCTTTTTCTCTTAGGTTCTCGATCTGCTGTAGTGTTTATGGATCTACTCAAATGTTTAAGTGTGTATCGTGTCTAAGTGTTGATCCGGCCAATGCACGCGCCGGTGTGTCGAGATGGTATCGAAGCCCACGTTGTCGAACGACTGATAATCCTTCTGCATGTTCATCTCTGCCAAGTTCCGATACCTGCAAATGGAAAATAGCAGCTGGTGAACCTACATTGAAAATAAACTTTTCTTTTAACTGCGTTGAGTCCTTATATCTAGAGTACTTTTTTACCAATTTGTTTCGGAACTCTAAGAAGCGCTCACCTGTTGACCAGTATGCAGCAGCCGAGCAGCAGTAACACCTGCACAGCCAGCCAGGCCAGCGCCAGCGACACTAGCAGCAGCTCGTGCACGCACACCATCGCGCCGTCTGCTATTCGGGGTGGCGCTTCTTCTGCAAATGTTATACCAACTTGAAACATAAGGGACGCACTGACTTATATAAATCAACAGGTATTTACTAAATATCCCAGGACAAGTGAGTTGCATAGGAGTTGTGTATAGTAGTTATTTCGGACAAAATATAAGTCAGATGATCCGTGCTTCAAGCCTCGTTAAGCCGTTGGTCCCGGTTGCTATTTACTAATGTGAGTAATCGTTACATGAGCCATTTCAGCTACTACTCCACGCTGCTCCCCTGTGGATCGGATTTGGGCTAGCCAAGCTATTTATCACAATTTTCATGCACGAAAGACAACCCTTCTTTATGGATGATTCACTTACTTATAAGTTATTGTACCGGGAAAACAATGTACCTACTTAGACAAATTTAGTTCACTATCACTTATTTTATCAATAAACGTAGGTAAGCTTCAGGCCAATATAGGTATTTACGTAAACAGCCACGCGACATAATTAGCAAAATCATCATCATCATCAGCCGTACGACGCCCACTGCTGGGCATAGGCCTCCCCCAAGGATCTCCACGACGATCGGTCCTGCGCTGCCCGCATCCAGCGGCTTCCCGCGACCTTCACCAGATCGTCGGTCCACCTTGTAGCGGGCCTACCCACTGAGCGTCGTCCGACACGTGGTCGCCATTCTAGAACCTTTCCGCCCCAGCGGCCATCGGTTCTCCTCGCTATGTGTCCTGCCCATTGCCACTTCAGCTTGGCAATTCTCCGAGCTATGTCGGTGACTTTAGTGATATAAGCAAAATAAAGTCGTCAAAACAGTTTGTGATGCAGCCTTGCGTGACCGAAACCACACGAGCGGCACAATAGTAACTTGCTAGTCGCCTATCATTAACTCAATTAATATCTATTGCATATTCTTACAGGTGTGTCATAATATTTGGGTAATTGAACCTGTAAAAGGTTTAGGTATTCACATTACTACGCGGTCCACTACTGAACACACTATCCTTATCTATTATGCATGTATTAGGTAAGTAACTAGATATATACACTGACAGACATTTCGAAAACTGCAATAAAGCAAACAAAACTCACAATGACCAAAAAAGAGATCATTATCTCACTCGATTGTAGTAATTGTAATGGCGTTATTTTATTAGGTAGGTAACTGTTAGTGCACCTTGCTTAAATAACTAGTAACGAATACGCACCTGGAACTCTATGATCGGCACGGACCAGCGTATCAGCAGACAGGATATCTCGCGACCCGACCACCATCTCCAGCTCGAGCGGCACTCGGCCAGCACCCCCGCCGCCGCAGCCAGCCGCGCCGCCCTGCGCCACCACCCCCGCCCGGCCTTCATAGTTGTCTTCCTGCACCGCTGCTGGTATACCGTCTTCAGTGTAGTCGTACGTGTCGTTAGTCTGACGCGCACTCCGGATTTGCTGGGCTGACCTGCAGTTCATCTGGAAAAATAGTGCACAACGTTCTTATGTAATCAATAAAGCTACTACGCGAGATAAAAAGTTAGTGCGAATGAAATCAGCTCCTCTATTTTCCCCCACACCTCCACACAACTTGCAGTCATTTTTCGGTCATATCCACTCTACTAGGCCTAGTTCTACGTAGCTACCTAAAACAAAACTGCATTCATATTTAAATGTACCTAATTACAATCCTTACCATACAAAATGTATGTACATACCTGCGGACACTTGCCGTCACAGAAGCGGACCATTAATGCGAATCTGACGACGTGTGACGTGGGGAAACGGAAGGCCTTGAACCGCGAGGACAGTCGCTGAGTCCCGCCCATCCACTGTCGGCTGAACGACGGGAAATCCACCTGACGATGTGTGTTGTCAGTACAGGATACTCAGACATCAAAATATATACTTAGTAAGTAATAAAAAACACACTTAAGTAGTTAGCAATAACTACTTAGCTAGGTTTTTTTCTCTCAAGAATCCAAGAGAAAATAGATAAAGCCAAAAAATCACACAATTTTTGGGGTATAAAAAATTACACGTCATAACAATGTTTAGCAAACAAGTGAATAAATCATACCTGTCCTGTTGGACATCCTCTGCTATCCAGCAGCAACACGGAACTGTCTCCGAGTCTGGACGAAGCTACGAGATGATAAGCTTCGATCTCTGTCTCCTCTGTAATATATTAAAACCCTTATTATGTTTTTTATTAAAAATTTTTGCTTCTATGCTGTTCTGGGAGCAAATAAAAAACATAGAAAACGTTCAGCTGCTTGTCTTCCCGGGCATGTCGTAAAAACCGACAGAGGGATTGTGTCATTTAACATGATGGACTAATGATATGGGCGATAGGCTGATCACTTATCACCATAAGGTTCATCATATCCAGCTTACGACATCGTATCAACAGTGGCTGCAAGTTGTCTTTGATTACTTGTGGCTCTGCCCACCCCATTAGGGATTACGGGCGTGAGTTTATGTATGTATGTATGTATTAAAATTTTATCAATGATTTTATTATTAAAGATAAACCCATAAACCAGTAGCGGTTACAGATAGAATCCACGATCACTATCCATTAGAGAATGTCGGCTCGTAGCCGGCTTAGAAGCAAACTGGAACCTGGTTCCAGTTTCTTCTGTTTGAAATCCCATTACTTAGATATTTTAGTAGCTCTCAAATTATTAACAGATAAAACAACACGATTTATTTACATCCTTCCTCAGGCTAACGATAATTCAATCAGTTCCGTTACGAACTCAATGACAGACAACTGGATGGCAATAAGCAAATAGTTTTCACGTTCAATTGACCGTAAAAGTGGGCGTGAAAACGACTCTTCCGACGATAGATACTAATTTAATTTTAACTGCCGCAGTGTTTGTCGCTGCCTACTCTGATGCAACATTGGAAAACACCAACAGACCATGTCATTGTTATGTGACCAGGTAGAATATAATAAGTTCAAGAAATCCTAGAGTCCTGAATATCAGACTTGAAGAAAAACATCTTAAAATTCTGAAAGCCAATCGTGAAAATAAAAAGAAATACGTATGTACTTACAGGTAAATTTTTGCTGTATTGGAAGTAGTGTAAAGTATAAAATATAGAATGTGTCTAGTTACTACTTTATCATCCTGGATAAGTTGCAAAAGTTCACTAAGGGATAACCATGTATTATCCTGGCGTGATTTGCTATCTACGTCTGTCTATACAGAAAGATGATCTTTCCAGGCTATAGGGTAGAAAAGCTCACCCACAGTGGTAGCAGTGCGCAGCTAGAACGATCTCTTACCTACATTTCAGCGGAGGTGCAGACGTCCCCAGTACACCGCTTTCCAGAGATGCGATAAACTTATCGAATGGCAAACCCCGGACACTTTATAGAAAAACCCTTGTTTTACACAGACACTGTCTGTGTCGTCTGACGCTCATACGATTGAAGCCTAAAGTACCGAGGTGGGGTGAGGTAAACCTAGCTCAGCCGCTGGTGGAGAGCGGAGAGTTGCCTTTCTTATTCTATGCTATAGGTAGGTATGGTAGGGCGTGACTTGTGTCTGTCTTTACAAGTTTCAGGCAGTAGTAAGCTCTCCTCACCGGTGGTCTCAATGCGAAGCTCGAGCGGCTCACCGAGCGAAACGGCGCCGGCGGCATCCTCCGCGCGGACCACATACATCGTCAGCGGCGCAGAACTCGCGCTGTATACCGCGCTGGCCGCCGCCGGTGTGGCCACACTCGCTGACTCACTTGCCAGAGAAGGTTTGCTGCAAGTAGAACAATCGAGTACTTATAAATGCTCTAAAACAATAAAATACGCCAGATCTACCTTTTATTTGCCATATATTTAAAATCATATAGATCTATAAACAATTTCTCGAAAGACAGATAGGACAGTAGGTAGGAAAGTACCAAGTAGGTAATAGTTTGGCCCTAAACTCAAGTTAGTCAGTGCGAATCACCATAATATTATATTTAGCCCGCAAAATCGGGCGAAGGCTTCTCCTGTTTCTTTTATGGCTTCTCTTTTCTAGATACTGGATGAACGAAACTCGGTTAGAATCAAATACTCGCGTACCTTCAGGTTCTCTTTTTCGGGATCAACCTTACCATCATTACCGTTATTCATTAGTTATACGTATTTCAATCCAAACGATATCAGTCCTATGAAGTTACTGACGCGCAAGTCGCTACACACCCAGTATCCCTGACAGCGACGGTAGCGTCAACCTGCGTAGCGGCGCGCGCGCCGGGCGAGCAACCCACGCGCACCCAGCGGTCGCCCGCCGTCTGGATGATCGGGTTGTTCTGGATCATCACCATCACGTACGCCATCGTCCTGAAATACATATGATCACACTCTGGTTTCATACTCATAAACAGCCTAATGTAATGGCACGCAACCTCACGCAACATATTTCACCGCGTGGATCTACTTCGGTTGGCATAGAAACATCGAGGCATGAGTTTTAGTAGATTGATTTTTCGTAAACTAAACGGTCGGGTGGGGTTTAGTACAAATGTCATATTTGTTATAGCTACCTAATAGTACCCTAATAAGTCCGTTCATCTTCTTGTGTGCTAGTAACTAAATGAAGAAAACCTGTCGCCGACCTAAACCAAGTGGATCCGTAACAGTTTAGGACCTTTGAGTTGGCCGAGTGCTTTCTCTGCTCTTGCACGAGCGAGAGCGTCGCGTACATCACAGGTGAGAATTGCTTACCTATTAATAACTCCAGCAGGACTATTAGAAATAGCGTAAGCGAAGTTAACATCACAGTCTCCATATAAAGGCAGCGTCAGTTTGACGGGCCCGCCGGTGGCGCGAGCGCTGCATCGCTCGCCGCGGCCCGGGACGTACACTCGTCCTCGGAAGGCGCCACGCGGACGATACGTCACCTCCAGGTCCGATCCTTCGCATTCCACGGTTACTGAAATAATGTATATTCAGTGTACTAACAGAAACTGTTAGAGGAAAAGGTTGCTCATGTTAGGACAGTGTCCGTACTAGGAGGTTAATAGAGGCTGGTAAATACTGGTAAGTACGTATGTCACACCTCGGACACTTCTTACAAATAACCTCGTTTTACACAGACACTTCATATTGACATCATCGTACACGCGCAACTGTGTGTGTGCCGACTGACGTCATACGTTTGAAGACTAAATTATGTCCGAGGAGGGTGAGGTAAACCTAGCCACAGATCATATAATACTAACGTAACCTAGCTCATACGGTGGTGGGGAGCGGAGAGTTGCCGTTCTACATATACGTAGTATTATTCCGTATTCTATGCCTATGTGAGAAATAAAAATAAAGTATTATGCTTTTCTATCAAACCTCAATACACACAGAAAATTTACGAGTAACCTGCGAGCGAAACATGAGTTTTGTTATGTTAACTGCGTCGCAACGCATCCAGATTGCTGTGTGTACTCGTATGCAAAGGCACACAAAATCTAACATTAAAAAAATCACAGTAAAGGTTCCACTTTGCGAAAGTGGCTACCATACTAGAGTACTATATGACCCTCCTAGCTATTGTTGTTATTTACATAACAATGTAGTTGTTCGTTAACCCTGCCGAACAGGGCATACTAGGACACTATGATGGTGCCACCAACAAAATATAGGTACCTATGTAACAATAACAACCGAATCCCGAACAATTTCTCGCTGGTGGCCAATCCTGGTGGCGCAACACCATCGTTGTGGGCCTTAGTCAGGCAGGGCCCTTAAAGTAGTCGTATTCTAAGCTAGAAGCTAGTGGTAACCAGGTCCTCGCTACGCAGGTCACTCAGCCCACGTAGGCCCACACCTGACCACGTGTGAAGGTATTACGAGACTCACTATTTAAACAGATGACCCGGCGGTAGTAGACGGCGGTGCTGGTGCGCCGCAGCAGCCAGGAGCCGGTGGTGACCAGGTCCTCGCTGTGCAGGTCACACAGCCCGCGCTCGCCCACACCTGACCACGTGAACCCTCGACATACGAAGCGCTGCTCCACTTCGCATGATGACTTGCACTGGGGAAAAATCTGGCTTTTAGTACTCGTAAGCTACAAAAGTCGCAGTTCGCAGCAGGAACAGCAGCGCGTAGGGTAGCAGGACGTACCTAGTTGTAGTTTCGTATTTTTTACGAAATGTTAGGTAGGTACATATTTTAACAATTATGACATTCGACATTGAGTGAAAGTGATAAAAATGTATGGGATTGATAAAAGTGACATGTTAATCCCATATATTTTTATAACTTTCACTGTAGATTGTCACAATCGTTTGCAACTTGGCTAAGGCTCTCATTAGGCAAGTTATGTTAAACTATAGTTTTCATGTAAGTAGGTACTTAGTATGTAAGTAGATACCTACTTGGGTATCTAACACATATATATATACATAAACTCACGCCCGTAATCCCTAATGGTGGTGGGGGTTGGGTATCTATCAATCACTAGAATAGTGAAAAAAAAAACAATATTTTTTTAAATCCAATCCTCTGTTTCAATTTTATAGAAGTACTTGATACTTAATTACAAAATGTAGTTAGAAGGCAATTAGTAGGATTCCCTGACAATTAGATTCAATCTATTTCAAATGAAACAGCTCTATGTTTCACTACAACACGGTGTAATAGTTTTTATTCTCAATGGAAAACAATAAATTTGCAACCGGTTTTACTGGAATCGATGATTTACAAGTTTATATTGCATGACAATTGTCATCATCTGTTGGCCTGGAAACCTTCAGCGACTCATTCAATGAATCATCTTTGTATTGTTCGACGAATATTAACACAGATGGTAGTATTAAAGTTATATTATAGGAATATTATTGTCTATCTTCTTTTATAACATGACAAGGGAAAAAAGGGGTACAAAAAATGGACCTTCCCCGAGAGACGTGGCGTTATGATCATCAATCAATTGATCACGTACTTTACAAAGTAACTATTTTTTATTATTATAATATAATAATTATTCAATGCACGATAATCTAGAACTAAACAAAAAAAATAATCTCTGTAGAAAATATCCCTCGCCACCCGTGCACCCACTGGCTTCACCCACCGGTGGGTGTATGGGTAATTCCTGCCTATTTTTTGGCGTAGTGTACTGATACTACTTTAATAATAATTGTAATCTGTCGTATATAATCATGTATTTTTTCATTTTTATTTTTGGAAGACCGAGAAGGACTTACGATGACCAAATTGGAGATGTCCTTAGAAAAGGTTTAATACGATCTACTCTGAACCGGCGTGCGTGTATGAAGCGATTGATGAATGAGGAGGAAGCAAGAGAAGTGTGTCAGGATCGAAGCAAATGGAATTCTATAGTCTCTGCTTACCCCGGTGGGAAATAGGCGTGAGTTTATGTATGTATGTATGTATCATGTATTTATAATATAATAATAAAGTACACGTACGAATAAATTAATTTTGAATTAGAAGTAACCATATTCGTATAAGTAATAGGCACATTACCTCCAGTAGTTTACCTACTGCTTACTACAGGCGAAGTTTCTCTGTGTAGTTAAGTACCTACGAATATCTAACTCAAACTGGGATTTACTTTTGACATCCATGGGGTTTTTACGGTCATTACACTGGCATGCAGTGTGCAGGTAGGTACTGATAATTTAGCAATAAACTAACTAAGTATCTACTTAAGTACGTGTTGTAATAAACGCTGTCTTCACGGAAAATTCTCATTTGAAAAAGCTTTATTCTCATAAAAAACTATACAGTCATTTACCGGTGAAATTCTTAGTCATATTTTTTATACGCATTCATATGTTTTCTTTATTACCACTCTAGTAAATGTCACTAATTCACTTCAACGTTTCTGTGCATTCACAAAAGGACCTTTGCAAACCAACCAAATGTTTTTCCTTACAAACCAATTATTTTTGTATAACATGTACGACTTGGTCAGAATAAACCATTGAGTTACTCACTTGTTCTTTGGTGTAGTTCTTAAAAGTCAATTCAACGTGCTTCAATGTTTGGTTGTAGTATTCTTCATAGGAACATCTGTCAATCTTCTTAGGATCTGCAACAAAACATATTTTTTTGCAATAAAGGTATGATCTACCCACAGAGTCGGGATGCGGGAGTTTTTACAATACTTACTAACCATGCCGTGTATACACGTTTTGGGTTTCAATCTAGTTATTACCCTCATTTGTAACCTTCTAGTTCCTCATGTCATAATTGTTACCTGTAGTGTGTACCTTTTAAATACATAAATATAAAACTTCCTTATATCGGGGGTGCATCTAAAATTACGGTTTTGGCAATCTTTGTGTACTTACATTGAGTTTTATTATTCATGTGACCAATAATTGTTCATAGATATCGCGTTTTTCGCCAACAAATTAGGTAACCATTATGAAGAGACATTTGTGTTTAAATCACTGGTTCTCTAACTACTTAATGATATCTAATAATTGACTCATACCTACTCGAGATTGATAGAATAATCTTAGTAAGTAAGTAATAGGGTTGTTTCTAACTAGTCAAATCAGTTACTTTTTACTGAACGTCGAAACACGAAATTACTATGGAATCTGTATGTAAAAGCACCGCACTTATTTATTTATTAAACTCTATAAGTAAATAAGTAAAATAAAAAAAAGAAAATGTTTTTTGTTACCTTAAGATGTGTCTTTATTTAGTCAAAATCAGAATTTCATAATTTATCTTTGACCGAGGAAACTCCCAATTAATAGGTAGGTATATAAGGCAAGTGGTATGTTTCACGGGGCTACCATCGTAGGTAGCATACTGTTTTAGTACAGCATACTGTACTGCGGGTTGGTAAAGGCACAATATACCACGACCACGATTCTGAGTTAATATCAAATGAAATTTTCCATCGAAAAATTCATGTTTTTTTTTTTTGTATTTTTTAAATTTATTTTCAATTCTATACTTTTGCGATGGAAAATTCTACTTGATATTAGCTCAGAATAATGAGCTGAATCACCCTTCTTAGTATTCGTTACGATGTCACTAACACCTGTAAGTATATAAGTAGGTACATACGTGCCCATGATCGTGAATGGGATGACTATAACCGAAATGTTGGCGAAGAAAACAAAATACTCACAATTAGTGTTGCCTTTCGATAGGTCACTATCGATAGACTATTAATAGTTTCAAAACGGACAATCGTATCGGAAGGCTAATCATAACATAACATAAACAGCCTATATACGAGTACGTCCCATTGCTGGGCACAGGCCTCCCCTCAATCAACCGGAGGGAGTATGGAGCATACTCCACCACGCTGCTCCAATGCGGGTTGGTGGAGGTATTTTTTTTAATCCTAATCATACATAAGGTAACATAAGGTGAGTAACACATATGGACCCGGATTAGGCACAGCAATTTAAAAGAGAGTTACGGCTATCGATAGTTTCAATACGATCGATATTATCGATAGTTCGGCAACAGTACTCACAATCGTGCCGGCACTGGTTCTCCACATAGAAGGTGTAGTAGTTGGAGACGCGGAAGGACTCTGGCTCCGTGAACTTGTCTTCTGCGTGCAGAACGCAGTTGCCCAGGGTGTGGTCTGACGTCACCACCTCCGGCTCTAGGCTGCCTTCCAGACCCACCCACTGCGCTGACCTGAGGGATTTATTATGGATAGATAGATAGATAGATAGATAGAATCTTTATTTAAAAAAAATAAATAAATAAATAAATAAAAAAAAAATAAAAAAATAAAAAAAAATAAAAAAAAAAATTAAATATTATTATTTATTATTTTTTTTTATTTATTATTTTTTGGTAAATTTGTTATGTTCATATTCATGACTCCCGTTAAATATGACGTATCGAATATACATACTTACGCCACTGTTGAAACGAAGTCCTAAGATGTATATGATTAACCTTAATAATGACAAGGGAAGACCCTAATGCCCATGACAATAAACTCTCCACTGTCATCCCACCCAACCCAGATCATCTATGTACTTAGAGCAATAAACCAAAACGACGTGTTACTTTCCTAGTAAATGATATATCATGAATCATGATACAATGTCGATAAAACAGTTGCTATTAGATGTATCAGCGTTGTTCCTCCCAGAAGCGGGACAGTCCCGAATTTTATCCTGTAATTAAATGTGTGCGTGGGCAATACCCTATTATGTAACAAAGGCACAGTTACCGAGTATTACATAACAACACCATTGCTCAATTGCCAGTATTTAGGCCTTCATTCGCCCGCATCATGCTTTGTATGTAAACTAGATACTAAGTAACATGGAATTATTTAGTTTAGCATTATTATATCTGAATAGGTATTTCAGCAGGTTAGAATAGTTCAAAATCATAATATTAGACAGGCACAAACAATTTATTGGGTAGGTATAGCGTAGTACAGGGTATAAAGTAAAACCCTTGCCCAGGGATACGGGTGAAGACCTCAACGGTTGCAGAGGTGGAGATGGGAGCCATCGGTACGGCAATGCAGGACGAAAGGGGCAAGTCACAGGGACTGTAATCTGGAGCCTGATAGAGGGCAGCAGTAACTCTCAGTACTATTCAGAGGCGGAGGACAGGAATCCTAGTAGGGCTTTGAAATAGACTACTCTGGGCGCCATTCCACTCGCGCCAGACAGAGTACTGCGGGGCGGAAGGCAAGAGGGAAACCACTGCTCTATTTTTTCCCTAAAAAGTAGCATAGACAATGCTACATCGACAGGAGCGTGGCTCTTAAATTGGTGATGACTTCGTAGTACCCACTTACTTATTTATTTTATTTTATTCCCAATCTCCTTTGTAAATTAGGTCTTATTTTAACCTTTTAATAAGTTCTCAAGCTAATGTCATAGATACAATTTTATTATGCATATCATATAGGTACCTACCTACCCATCGTAAAATGATTGGCTAAAAAACTAGTTTAAATTTATCAATGAGCTATAAAATGGAAACTCACGATCTCGTAAACCAAATTACGTAAATAATCTGCTTTTGGAATAGGGGAAGGCTGGGCAAAGTGAATACCCCGGGCAAAGCGAATACTCCCCACTACTCCTAAAATATTAGATATTAATTCAACACACCACTACTGTTACGTCGGGCCATCTTGGTTTAATACGCGGCAAACATCGAAGCGAGGGGCTGCGTCGTGTCCCGTCCGCGGAGTGGAGATTTGTGTTTTCGTAAATAAAAGATTGATTTTACGCGGTAAGTACATTGATTAATTCTCCTATATTTCTAGTTTTTGATTCTTAGGAATGTCTTAATTCAGTAGCATACCAAAATAGGTTTTTATGGTATATTTAACAGAAAGTCAGAATTATTAGTTTTTGCATGAAATGTGTTAACCTCAAAATTTACCTAGTGGGGCAAAGTGAGTAGGGCAAAGCGGATACCATATCCACTGATGACTTATTATCTAAAAAGGTCTTTTACTTGTTTCAGATGATGAATAAATTTAAAAAAATTTATTCACCGTTTTCACCGAAGATTAGGAAAATATATATAAAAGAAGACGGTAAACTAATTGAAAATTGGATTCGTTGTGACATTTGTCAACAATGGTATCACGACTTGAGAAAGTGCCTACCTAATGGACTTCATACCTCTTTTTATTATTAGGCAAGCAGGACGTTAGGGGATTGAAAGAAAAACTTAGATTATGCTGATCAGCTATCCAGCTGGTGACCTAGCCTAGTGATTCCGTCACGTAACCTAATTTGTCGTAATAGGTAAACTCCACGAATAACGCTTGCTGCAGACTGAACCGGAAAAGCGGACTGAGATTTTATCTAAAACCGCAAACAAAATCATGCGCCCGTCCCGCATAGCTTGTCCCACTGTCTCGGCTCTGTGTGCCCTGTGTAAAGCCTTGAAAATGAACCACTCTGTTCGTACTTTAAAGATTTATCTAGAGGAAAAATAAAGAATAAAGCAAAGTGGAGCGTGTGATCTTTGACTGATACGTTTATGAGATCATAACTCGATACTAAAGGAGGATAATTCAGCTTTAGTACATTCATCATGTCGTATGTTTTTTTTTGCCTTTAGCTTTATAAAGCGTGCGAAGATAAAGGTCTATTTAGCATACAAGTATATACAAGACTAGCTTTTGCCCGCGGCTTCGCTCGCGTTATATTTGGGGTAACACGGTCCCCCTTTCCTAATGTCCCAATTTTCAGGTTTCTAATTTGAAAACTGCGTAAAGTCCCATATAAAATTTCACCCCTCTTTGAAGGGGTTGCGGGCAGAATTTTAAAAAATGATGCATGTTTTTTTGTTAGGCACTTAGTAGAAAGAGACAAAAAGTAGCCTATGTCACACTACATCTCTTCAACCACCTCCACCTAAAAAAATTACGTCAATTTGTCACTCCGTTTTGCCGTGAAATACGGACAAACAAACAAACACACACACTTTCCCATTTATAATATTAGTAAGGATGCAATATTACCTGTAGATTTGCTTCCCGTTCCCGGCAAGGACGGCGTCATAGCACTCTGGCATGGTGGCGTTGAGGATGACCTTTAAGTCGGGGGCGTCTGAGTGCAGATGGTAGCCTGGGGTCACTTCCAGGGCCCACCACCGGGGCTCGCAGGACTCCAGCACTGGGGCAACGCAAAATAAACGTAAATAAAGCTGCTTGTACCAAGAAAAAATTTGACTATTTTTAATTTTTTGTAATTTTGAAAACCTTTTATCATTTAATGACACTGAAAATTACTTACGTGCCAAGCAAATTTTCTTGAAGTAAGCGACATCATTGTCTGCGCGCAGTTTCTGCTGTGTATTAGCAGCGATTCCGTGGCAGTTCCCTCGTCCGTACGCGACCGCCACCGCGGCACAGTCCTGCAACTCCCGACAGCGGGACAGACAGGCCCCAGTTAGGGACTCCTCGTCCCCACTCGCCGAGTACACGAACACTGGGGCCGCGCCCTCTGGGGCCACGCCGGACCAGCGCGCGAATGTGATAGTTTGGTGACCCCTGCATTGCGCTTGCGTTTCTGTTGGGGAGAAGATAAAATTATCAGCAGCAGTTTTCTTTAAATATCTCATAATTCCCTAGAGAATTTTGGCGCCTTCGTGTTATACGAGAAATCATAAAAATCCTGACCGCATTGAGGGATTCTGACTTTTTACCATTTATCATTTAGGCAGCTTTTTATTTATCGTAAAATTTAAATTTTCATACTTTTCTTGCATTCATTCTTGCTTTCTGATTACTATGCTTAGATTTCTCATGTTTCTTAAATTAAAAGCGTCAGATCCTTACTTAAATCAGACTCCAGGTACAAAATCTTATATTTTTACTTTTTAAGGCAAATTGCCCTCGAAAAAGGCGACGAGAAAGGTAAAAATGTGAATCGAAATGGCAATCACATTAACTGCTATGGTATTATACTACTGGTTAATATCAAAATGTCGTGCAATACTTATTATGCAACTGTTAAAGTCTCCGAAGCTTTGCTCATTCAATTATAAGAGTACCTAGTTGCTTCACAGATAATTTGGAATACTATTGCGTAACTCACACGATCACAATCAAACTGTGACAAGATTTAAAACTATGTCAACCTATCTTTGATCTTTATAGAAGGGGAAAGTTCAGGGTCGCACGTTCGATACAGATGCAAAACCTGTTTGAAAGTTGCAGATTTATATGAAATTAATGTATTTGTTTTTGTCAGTGGCCCCTCGAGTCTCCAGTAGAGAAGTCGATTGGAAGGTTTAGCTCGTTCGATCTGTGATAAAAAGTGAGTGCCTTTGTTAAGTGACATACGTAGCAATTAATATATCAACGTTTAATTACCGGCTTTGTATTATGTAATGTAAAAGCATAACATGATATAACAGTGTCTGTACTTTTGTCGTTTGATGACCTCTATCAAGACGGAAATGTAGCAATATTTAATGTTAATTAGTTGGAAATGTTATATTAGTTATTCTATTAAACTAGTTGACATCGAAGGACCATTGTGTGATTGTGGAAAAATTTACCGTTTTACAAGTGTAACATGTTTCGTAACAAAAAAAACCTTTGTTGTTTATTAAATAAGGCTCTGTCTTCTTTATACTTACTTGCAATACAACCATTCTTATTTAATCAGTAAATATAATACGAATTAGAAGTTTACAACTGCAACAATGATCTAGGTACCAATGCAAGACTAGGTACTTAG
Organism: Pectinophora gossypiella; assembly: GCF_024362695.1. Lineage (NCBI taxonomy): Eukaryota > Metazoa > Arthropoda > Insecta > Lepidoptera > Gelechiidae > Pectinophora > Pectinophora gossypiella. Next base: position 7,925,923 of record NC_065410.1, read on the forward strand.
CCTAAAAGTAACACAAGGCAAGTATTTAAAAGTTAAAGAAAAGTTTTTGCTAATACTACCTTATTATTATCAAATTCAATTGGGTATTAATAATTGTAGATTGTGTTATAGTGCGACTGGAATATGCATCTGATCTATCTTTACAATAGTTTTTTCTCAATGTCCTATAAAACACAGCTATATATAAGTCCTTAAATTATTAATCGCAGTACCTTTTATTAAGTTTTATGTGTTTAGTGAGAAAAAATATATAACTTATCCAGAAACTTAGGCAATCTCGAGGGTCACCTCGAGACCGATAATTGAGTAAAAACTTCCGGGGAGTTCCTCCCAGCAGTGGAATGTATGATAGACTGTTTAGGTATGTGTCCTGCACTGACTTCTGTGATGAAAACACGAAGTCTTCAATCATCTGCACACAGGGCTTATCACAGGACCCATTTCTGTCTGCAGATGAGATTTCTCAGCGCTCTCTTCGTGATAGTAGCTGCTATCTTCATCTGCGTGCACAGCCTGGCTTTGTCCCAGGGCAAGTGCCCCGACGGCAAGGCCCCGGCCAACGTTAAGAGTATATGCCTCCCGAAGAACGCCACGGCACAGCAAGTCAGAGAGGCCTTGTTCGCCGCCCACAAGGATTAGGATATAGCATAAGGATATGAATTAGATCCACTTTAGTTTGTAAATTAGTATTAAAGTTCTTTTTTTATATTTGTTTTTTTTTTATATTGAACCTGATGAACCTGACCCTACCAAACAAAAGCTTTGCTCCATTTCTTCTAGGTAAGCTTACATAGCGATTATCACACGCACGACATCGCACACAGACGCGGTTGGTAAAATCGCATTGTCTAGAGTATGTCTATATGTATGTATATGCCGAGTAGTGTAAGAATCTCCTTAGGTAAGTTACCTCTGTCTATTTTTAGACTTTCAGCAAGGCTTGAAGAGTCAATTTTATATGATACAAACCGATTAACTAGTTACAACCTTATAATACTCTATCCGTTCAAAAATGATGGATTATCGATATTGGCGATAGACTAGCAATACTGACACCCTTTATTACCTACAAGTTTAATAGTATTGCTCCCTACAAGTCATGTGATGCCTCAAACTACCCAAATGCCCACCCTGATAAGATTGTTAGCGTGGGTTGTGATAGGCTCAATGCACACAAAGGAGGTTAGTATTTGGGGAGCGGTGTGGTGGATTATTTTGAATGTCCGAATTAGAACAAAAGCACCTATTATGTTAATCTATATTGTAAGGTCATACAACACTTCTGGAGTAAAATAATCTACCTACCTGAACATAAAAACTAGTATGAACTGTCATTGAAACTCTATATATTATTGCTAATAAGCGTCAAGTACTAACGAGAGGTTGCCGTATGTATTATGCTAATGACGCAATGAAGCGGACTTATTCCGTATTTTATGTATACTTACATAAATATTACTTACATACATACATAAACAGCCTAAAGACGTCCCACTGCTGGGCACAGGTCTCCCCTCAATCAACCGGATCAACGACTTAGCGTGCCTTCCGAAACACGGAATCATCTTACTTTTTCGGACAATCAGGTGATTCAAGCCTGCAATGTCCTTACCAAACAAAGGTCAGTTGAATTTCGACAATGTCCCTATCGGGAATCGAACCCAGACCTCCAGATCGTGAACCCAACGCTCTAGCCACTAGACCACGGATAACATTTACTAATAGATTATAGTTTACATTAGCTTATAAAGGCTTTGGCTCTTTCTATAGCACGCAAGGACACTAGACACTACCTACCGTATACGGCTACGTTCTGCTAAGAAAATTGATTTTACTTTTAAATAAAGATTTAATGACTTTCATTGGCTGGCAATCATGATTCAGATCATGGCAAACAGGAGACCTATTGTACTTGTAACTAATTTAAGTATAGCCGCCGTATTAATTTAAAGAAAGAAGATAACGCTTGGACTCTATTCTTATTTTTTCTCTTTTTCTTTTCTGTTATTTTTTTACTTTTTTGCACTTGGAAGGGACAGCCCTTCTGAAGGAGGATCGATCATGACGACCGGTCATTGTCTGAACATTTTTTTTTTCATTAGCAAAGCATAACTTGAACTTGACACGGGCCAAATGTTGGATACGCCCATGGCCCTCCCCTTTGTCAAAGCCCAACTACAGTCGACTGTACCTCGTCTTTCTACCTTAGCCCAGATTTGACATAATGACAGCTGGGCGAGCCGGTTCAATGGCCTTAGGTATTGTTAGGTCGTCCAGGACACCGCATAATGGCCAGTAATCACTTGCCGTTGTAACTAAGTACCGACCTCCGTAAATGTGTAGTATAATAACTATGTTAACTGTGAGAAAATGTAGCGCTTGATTGAGAACCATTACAATAAATTACCAACGTCATCAACCCTGGTATCAGGGTTATTATTGAGCCGTCAAAGGCCCCTGACTTCTCATTTATTTATTTATTTTGAGTTACCTAATCTGTATATAATATACATATATGTAATATATGTAATAAATGTAAGTATATTATATATGTAACATATATATAATATACATATAATATACATATACATACAGGGTGTTAGTGACATCGTAACGAAAACTTTGAAGGATAATTCAGGCCATGATTCTAAGTTGATATCAAGTGGAATTTTCCGTCGCAAAAGTATGGAACGGAAAATAATTTAAATAAGCTCTAAAATTTTCATGACTTCTCCGACAGGAAATTCCACTTGATATCGACTCAGAATCATGGTCTGTATGGCTACTGTATGTACTTGTATGGCTACTGTATGTACTTGTATGGGGTGTAAGTGACATCGTAACGAATACTGAGAGGCATGATTCGGCTGATTATTCTGAGTTAATATCAAGTGGAATTTTCCATCGCAAAAGTATAGAATTGAAAATAATTTAAAAAAACTAAAAAAATAACATGAATTTTGCGACGGAAAATTCCACTTGATATTAACTCAGAATCATGGTCTGAATCATCCCTCTGAGTATTCGTTACGATGTCACTAACACCCTGTATATGTATATAATATATGTATATAATATACAGATTAGGTAACTCAAAATAAATAAATAAATGAGAAGTCAGGGGCCTTTGACGGCTCAATAATAACCCTGATACCAGGGTTGATGACGTTGGTAATCTATCTCACACTCAAAACCCACACTTATAGACAAATTTCCAAGCCCTGTTTCCATCCAAGTAGTTAAAGACATCTGCGGCAAATCTGCAATAAGTCACGTCAAAAAAAAACAAGCCCTGTTTACATTGTGTCACGGGTTCGAATCTATAATTTAAATACATATTTTGTTTGAAGGAGTTTGGATCGTGTATAATCTATTACATGGTTTTCAGGATTTGTGCAGAGTGGCAAATAGGCTCGCCTCTATTACATAGGACTTAAACATAGCTGGCGAGGAGTGAGTGTACAACACTTCCGCCTACCCCTTTGTGTAGGTATACAGGCGTAGTGATATGTTATATTAATCAGTTGATTCAAAATAAGGATCGATCTTACGAACTTCTTACGAGTTACAAAGATACTGTTATATAACTCTAAACATTAAGATATATTTTTTTAAGATACTACACCTCTGCCTACCCCTTCGGAGATACAGGCGTGATGCTATGTTATGATCAGTTGAGTCAAAATAAGGGTCGATCTTGCGTTCTTCTTATGAATTACAAAGATACTGTTATATAAGTAAACATTAAGACATTTTTTTAAAGTTACTACACTTCTGCCTACCCCTTCGGAAATACATGCGTGATGCTATGTTATGATCAGTTGACTCAAAATAAAGGTCGATCTTGCGTTCTTCTTATGAATTACAAAGATCATCCCCCTAGCATTATTCCGTTTTTCACAGGGTCCGCTTACCTAACCTGAAGATTTCACAGGTCCGGTTTTTTACAGACGCGACTGCCGGTCTGAACTTCCAACTCGCGTAGGAAAACCAGCCCAATACAGGTTAGAATGAAAATGCATGTGGATTTCCTCACGATGTTTTCCTTCACCGCTGAGCACGTGATAATAATTTATGATCCAAACATGAATTCGAAAACAAATTCGACATTCATTGGTTTAGCCCTGCGCTAGATTACAAAAATACTGGTATGTAACTAAACATTTTTCTTTAACGATAATTTCGAAAAGATCTTTCCCGGATTTGCATCAAGGTTACTTCTCTAATAAGTATAAGCCGTCATTCCACAACTCTTTATAATCCGTCAGAAAACTTGAATCTTCACGATATTACTGCAATTATCATTAAATCACCATAGTAATTATACTAGTAGTACTTATTATGTAACGCAGTCTATTTGCCTACTAATAATAAACTACACAGGTACATAAGTTAGGTAAAAAAATAAAAATCAATTGTATACAACTTCATGAACTTCACTTTATCACTTTTATACAGGATATGTCCCTTTTAACATGATGGATCGGATCGTAAAAAAGACTAGGTAGATGTTTGGATGATAGACTGGTTACTGCTGCTATCACCATACAGGTTATTTTATTCGATTTATGCACCTTAGACTTCATACCAAGTGTATTTGTCATTATAAAGGCTTACGGTTCTGCCTACCCCTATAGGGATTGCGGCTATGAGTTGTGTCTGGCTGTGTGTTATGTTTTAAATGACATGCATGACTCACCATGTATTATTAGTAGAGACAATGCGACGACCAATCCATGCCGCTTCATAATAATAACTTTTAAACACACTTTTTTAATATTTTTTTCACTGAGTCACCAAAACAAGGCTTGAAAATCGATTTATACTATACAGCCACATTCCGTTACATTTATTTTGTTGTAATGTTATTTGGAGTTTTTGAGTCTTTTCCAAGGAAGAGACCGATCAGTACTGGTCTACGTAACTTCTGTGTGATCAGGGAACACTTGCGTAATATAGTCCACCACCTGAGCAAATATACCGCTACGAAACACTACATCACTGCTACTCCCGTCCTAAATGGAAACTTATTTAATATGACATAAGATTATTTGGATCAGTTAAGTAAACTTTATAGTTATCAGTTTTCAAAAAAAAAAAGCATCGATATTCAAAAAATTTACAGAGTAAAGTTAAGAAGAATTTGAAGTGACTTTTGGTTCAATTTTTATTAATCTTTTTTCTTTTCACAGGACGATGAGGTCCTGTAGCCCTCGGAGGGTGTTCGCGAAGCCAACAAGCGTCTTGCTGCGGCTCTGAAAACGTGTGAGGTGCACTCGAAGCCCCCTCCACTCGGCGCGACCTTGTAGTTTATTATGGCTTTACAGACAATTTACAATAGAATGACGAGTCAGGCAAACGATAGTGAAACCGAATGATAACGTACACAACACGCCGCGCCGTGGTTTACGTCGGATCGGAAGTAGTACACTGACTATGGCGAACGGTAACCTTTTTCTTTCTAAGTTTCTGTTTGGGAAATGCACTTACATAGTATTAGACTTAAACATGTCATTTACCTATATTGTTGATAACCTCAGAGAAATCTATTAAGATTAAAATTAAAAACAGTAAACATACATACATAAACTCATGCCTATTTCCTACCGGGGTAAGCAGAGACTATGGAATTCCATTTGCTTCGATCCTGACACACTTCTCTTGCTTCCTCCACATTCATCAATCGTTTCATACACGCACAAAATCAGTAAAGAGGACCAAAAATATAAGGTAGCTGAATTACTTAGGTATCTACTTATCCACTTTTATTATCTGCGTTGTTTTGAGGTGATTTATAAGTACTAGATTTGGGGAGCGCTGAGGGCTCTCACCCGGAACAAAATTTAATTGAATTTAGGTAATCGACCCTAGTAAGGTGATAGTGGTAAGCGCTGAACGGGGGAAATTGTCGACCACCCTCGGGGGGTCGGTATCGAAGTCCTGAAGTGTTTTTTGTCACGAGTTTATTGGCCGTTTTCACGGAGAGAGTAATGGGGTCGTCATTATTATGTGTTATTAAATACTCGTGCTCTACAAATTCAAATATATCTATTTGTAGGTAACATACCTAGTTACACTTTGAATCGTTTTTTTTACATAACGAACGTCTCATCCGCAATGGGTAAAACAATCAATTGTGACCGGTACCGTTGAGACTTAGTTTAACAATATAAAATAAGTTCACTGCTATGTTCCTAATTGGGCTAGTCAGGTATACATTTACGGCAAAATTTACTGCGTACCCACGCCGTACTGCCGTCAGTAATGGTCGAGCCAAACGCGTTAGTAAAAATGCGTATAACTCAAAAGCAAATGAAGTGAGCAGTCATGGTAGGTACAATACTTTTTTATAAGGAAGTCTTCAAATACGTAGTATCCATCACTGCAGATATTATAAAATAACATAAGGAACGGGTAGGCAGAGGTAGATATACCAGTATAATAGTTATATACAGTGCCCGGTAATGTTCCCAAAGGGACAATGTTCCCGTTACACAAAAGTTTTAATAGCACTGGCTGCTTTTTTTTTCAAATTATTCTTCCTTGCACTCCGATCTTATCTGTGTAAAGGCTAGGTAATAAAGCTCTTTTTACATAACTTATGCGTTTTTTACTGCCGGGAACATTCCCAAAGTTCAAAACTGGTCGCTAAGTTTTTAAGTGCCATGTAATAGGGGGCGAGCCGGGCACTTTTTTTTTGACGTGACTTATTGTTGCTATGCCGCAGATGGCATTAACTACTTGGCCGGACAAATGGGGAGCGCTGAAGGCTCTCACCCGGTACAACGTTTAAGACAACAGGCCTGAGGGTGTCCAGTTGGGCGCGAACCTCGGCTCAGGGCGGAGAGGAAAAATATTTTAAAGAATTAATCGACCCTAGTCGGTCGGTAGCGATAAGCGCTGATTGAGGGAAGTCGTCTACCACGCCGGCGGAGTCGGTATCGGGGTCCTGAAGTGTTTGGTGTCGCGAGCTGATTGGCTGCCTCTATGGTATATTACGTCCATCGGACGCCAATACTTTTAGTACCGTCCCTAAGCGGGATATATTGGGAAGCCGCAACAACCAGGGGATTTTGGTGGTTCGGAGCAGAATCGAAAAAACGTTCTGAAGCTAATTTGAGCCATTCGGCATTGGTTGGCAAATCCTGGGATCCCAGGATAAAAAATAACAATTATCTATGATCTAAACATGAATCCGAACTCACAAAGTCGATTTCGGTGGTTCAGAGTCCAAGTCGAGATTCGAACCTGTGACTTTAAATACTAGACAGATAGGTACTTATATTAAATATTACACAGATAGAAAATAATAGTACCTACTAATAAACCTCACACAAACAATGTTCCGCTATTTGTCAACGTAATTCGCACTGTGTCTATCGTTGACGTGACCAGGATGTGGCGTTTAGAGGAATATTCCCACCGCTAATATAAAGTCGCAATAGGTCGCAATACAAAAAGATGATGATGAGATGAGAAAGGTGTAAAAAGAGTTATATTACCTACCTAGCCTTTAGGCAGATAGGGTCAGAGTACAAGAAAGAAGAATTTGAAAAAAAAACACCTAGTATCTTTACTATTAACACGTTAACTCCCTCTCTCTCCTTTCTATCGTGTGGGTTGCGAGGTGGATTACCAACCTCATCAACCCTGGTGTCAGGGGTATTATTGAGCCGCCAAAACCCCTGACGTGACTCGTGTAACGACCACGTACTTACGTAAAGTAAGTAGTAACCGGGACCAACGACGTAACGTGCCTTCTGAAGCACAGATCATCTTACTTTTGAACAATTAGGTGATCAGCCTGCAATGACCTAACCAAACTAGGGATCACGAAGTGAATTTCGTGATTTGTCCCCACCGAGATTCGAACCCGGGACCTCTGGATCGTAAGTACAACGCTCATCTACTGGACCACGGAGGCCGTCACAACACCTTAATTGTGTATGAATCGCATATGAGGCAACAAATTTGAAACTCATACGTGCATGTCCCATATGTGGGCCATATTTTTTCTTGACAAAGTGTGTCTATGTACATAATATCAAATGTGGTTGATAAGTAATTTTCAATTACGCAGTGAACGTGTTAAAGAGTCTTTACAACAGGGACGTAGTAGGTACGCACTTTGGGAACATTCCTAGGGACAGCCTATCACTGGACGTGACACCCATAAAACGTGTCGTAACATCAGCAGGACATGTGATGGGTGTGATTTACGTTCAAATGATACTTTACGAACATTTTATTTTACCTGAGTATTTCGCCAGTATCCGACAAGTAATACATGACTTGTATAAAAGAATGGAGGAAATGTTCGTGACATGTAATTACCTTTATGTTCACTTATGCCTGGTTTGAAGGAGGTAACCTTGTCGAACACTACCAACAAATAGCCTACGTGCAGATGACATACGTGGTCCAGTAGTTAGATAAAGCTTACGATTCGAAGGTCCTAGGTTCGATTTCCGGTGGGTACACGTCTATCGAAAAAAAAATATCGTCCCTGGTTTGGTTAGGACATTGTAGGCTGAAATCACCTGATTGTCTGAAAAATGAGATTATTCCGTGCTTCGGAGTGCAAGTTAAGTAGCCGATACCGGCTATTATTCATTTAATTATTATTATATCCATCTTGACTTCGTATGAAAAGTGCCTGTTAGTAGTTTTTAATACTTATATGACTCTCTATGTGTGTAATTTATTTCCCCCACTACGTAGCATTTTTTATTAAGTATATATGCCATTACGCTTCTAAACTGCAGAAACATCAAGTATGTACCTACCTAATACCTACTTGAATATTTTTAAATTTGTCTTGACGCCACCCTCTGACACGGGATGCCCCTCTGATTTGAATAGAACCTCACCAATAACCAAGGATTTACCTCATCAACCCTGGTGTCAGGGTTACTAGCCGCCAAAGGCATTTCACATGGCTCAATCATGGCTAATCTGTCCCTGATTCATCCTACATACCTACTAGTAACCACACAGTGGGCAGGACATATAGCGAGGAGAACCGATGGCCGCTGGGGCGGAAAGGTTCTAGAATGGCGACCACGTGTCGGAGGACGCTCAGTGGGTAGGCCCGCTACAACGTGGACCGACGATCTGGTGAAGGTCGCGGGAAGCCGCTGGATGCGGGCAGCGCAAGTCCGATCGTCGTGGAGATCCTTGGGGGAGGCCTATGCCCAGCAGTGAGTGGGCGTCGTATGGCTGATGATGATGACTAGAAACCACAGTAGTAAGTAATGTTTACAACATAATACAGAAACTGGTTGCTTATTCGGCAGCATAATTTTTAAGCCAGTCCCAGTACATCGATACGATTCGAACATTTACATAGCAATGACCAATGTATACGTACTTACTAATGAATTAGCATAACAGTGGGTTTGTAGGTCATACATAACAACGAGACAGTAGCACGTTTGTAAAATAAAAATATAATTATTGTTATCGATTGCTTACTTTATTATTTTTAAATAACTTAAAAATCCTTTTAGGGTAGATAAATGGTGAAGCATTTTAAAGTCGTCTAGATCAATTTTACATAATTACCTTTAAGCTGTATCGTAAGGCATGACGTAAAACCATTTAGATACCTAGGCAACTAGGTAATTCCATGGTATAAGAATGGGTAGTTCGACGAAACTTCATGCAAAACACAGTTTTTTTATTGGGACGAGAGCATGATATGCCAATCGCTTAACTAAGCTGTATAGACATTAGTCCTTTGCCATTCCATTGTGAAAAGCAACTGAACTTTGACAGTTGACGACGTTGACAAGCCGCCTTTTTGGTTGTTCAATTTGGGAGCTGCCGGTTACTTTATTTGGTAATTAATACTTTACTATTCTAAGTTTGTGTTTGTATATTTCTTTAAAACCAATAAGCCATATTTCTGATATTATTATAGGAAAAGACTGAATTTTCAAAATGCCGAAACATAAGAAGGATGCAAGTAGTAGTAGCAGTGATAGTGACGACGGACCAGTCGATGTAAGTGTTTTTATATAAATAGAAAGTAGGCAATAATTAACTTTTCAACCTTTGTATTTTCTTTATATATAATATCGTGACTATAGTCGGTACCTTATAATTAACCTACATTACTTGATCGTAAAATATACTAACCACGTCACCGTAATTTGTATAAGCAATACAAGCTATAGGAAAAAGGATGTGATGTTTACGCAGATAATTGCAATAGCAAATACATTTGTGTATTTTTATCAAATTACGATGATTTACTGCGAACTTCTTGAGTACACATAACCTAATTGTGACTTCTATTTACAGAGAAATCCACCACCAGATAAAAAAGCCAAAACTACTCAGTCAACGCGGACTAACGACAAGGAGCCCACATGGGTGCTTCAAGGAAAAAAGCTTGTCAAAGTGAGAGAATTCAAAGGCAAGTGCTATGTTGATGTGAGGGAGTTTTATGAGAAGAATGGAGAACTCCTGCCTGGCAAGAAGGGCATCAGTCTCACTCCAGAGCAATGGCGGAAGCTACTCTCACTAGGCGATGAAATAAATGAAACTATAAGTACCTTATGTTAAGAGCAACTGTTTGTTACATTTTGTGCTTTTTGTTACCATTGATAATTGTTAATGCACTTGGTACTTCATATAATCTAATACTTGTTAAAGTGAGTTAAGCGAATAAATGTTTGCAACAAAAATGTTTTCACCTATTTGATTTGTAAGTGTAAGGTTGAAATAAAAAACTACATAATAAACAAGAATGTTTTTTTTGACAAACAAACATAAGGCAGATAAATTCTGCAGCTGCCAGTTACAACACTAGTTTATCATCATAGTACATCATAAAGATTGCCCTCTGTATATATTTTGAGTAGCATTGAAACAAAACATCACACGAACTTAAAAGTTAATAGAGGTATTAAATATTGAGCAAAGAGAATAAATAAAATGAGTTATAATGTCTCATTCACACCAGGACTTGAAAAGGATGTGATTTCGCAACTTGCTACTTCACATTTGTGCAGCAGTTAGGCGAATACACCATAGTGTGAAAGAGGCTGATGCTTATATTATTATAGACAACCATAAAAATAACATCAAAGTTTGACTGGAAGAGGCAAGTTGAGGCTTTTCGTTTATACATGGCATCCATACATTATTGACTACAATGGTACAATTTAAATGACTACAATTGAAGTCAATTTAAGAATAAAATAACAATTTCATAAATTATTTTATGAGACATACAATTTGCTACTTCAACTTCCTACATATTATACAAATACAATACATTGAGAAAAATGTACATAGAAAATATCCCCAAATATGTAAGACTTACATTATTCTTATACATAACACTTACAATTTATAACTGCATAGAGAAGAATAGGATTACAAAAATATGAATATGTAACTAAAATTTTTACATCATTTGATTGCTTTAAAATTGACTACATCCACTATGTGAAACATTTGGTACTAAATCACAATATCTATATTTACGACAAGATTGTTGTATAATAAGCATGACTAGGGTTACTGACATTTTGAATTCTCACTGATTCCAATGACTTAAGTTTAATAGGCGCGCTACACATCCTCGGGTCAGTAATAATTGGCAGTCAAAAAGCCGCTTGGCATACCCCTAACGATATAAAAACCCTTATTGTTTATATATCATTAATTATAATAAAATAATCCTATCTGCGAACCAGCAAAGCAGGCAGTTGAGGAATCACTTTCCAACAGATTTGGTACTGTTATTGTATCTCACCTAAACGAAAATCAAATTGTGTATGAATGATGACGATTTAGATTTTCATTAGTAGTCGGAAACAGGATATGCAATTTTATGTGGATCAGTTTTTTGTTAAATATACAGAATACAATGACCCATCAGTATAGCACCCCTTACAAAGTTATGATTATTAGTCTGGTATTGTAAATAAATGCCCAACAATACTGAGACACGTACATATAGCTATTGGTGCAGGTCCATACTTAACTTACTATAGGTAGATACTACAGTTACCAACATTGGCCGCCACCCAACGAGTTTTTCCAGATACCAATGTGCAAATTCTAAAAAGCAAAATTGCTTTTCATCATTTGTTGGCATTACGCATTTACTTTTTATATACGCAAATGACTAATTGCAATATTACTTTTTAGATGAACTGCTTTGATGTGGCCTTTTTAGACCCCCTGAATTTTTAATACAATTAGTTCATTGCTCTAAAGGTACGAGTCAAAGTTTAACTTGAATACATTTAATAATTATCTACCGGTATGCTGTTTTAATTTATGCATGTGTTTTATTTAACACAGTAGTTTAGTTGGTCGAGATTCACATAAGTAACGAAAAAGCTGAGTCCCGTTCTACGGACATTCAGTCTGTAACAGACACTGGGGTCGGAATATGCCACAAAATCATTTGACTTAAAATGGGATATTAAAAAAATAATTTACAAATTCACCTAAAACACTGTTCATCGAAACCTTCAAATTTCGCACTTCTACTACACGTACATAACATAAATATTACCTGAATAACTTTCACTAGTGAGATTTCTTACTTAATCTTTGGTTTGATATGGAAACATTCGATGTTGAAGTGTTCACACATTTCTTGTACCTGTAAATACAAAAACAACAATAATTAAAAATTTTGCAAGTTTTTCCACGCACTCCCCTGTGTTGCCATTTCGGCGCCCAATCGCGCAATTAGGTAAAGTACTTTAACGTCGCTATATTAACAGTAACTTTGCGTCCCACTTTGGACCGCTGATATTAAATCTACGGTAGTAGTAAATCTATGCCCACCAGCGCTTACCTGGCTCATATAATGACTACATACCTACTTTAGTAAATAGTTAGCCGGAATTCGGCTGCTTAACATACCCTCTGAAGCAGGGAATCATCTTATTTTCAGACGATTACATCTTGCAATGTCCTGAACAAACCAGGGACAGTCTCACAGTGACTTTTTGTTAGTCCCCAGCGAGAATCGAACCCAGGACCTCCGTACAGTGTGGTTCATAATCTCTGGTTGATCGAAAGGAGGCTTGTGGCCTTATATACATTGTTTAAAACCATAGCAACTGATAACTAAATTACATACATACGAATCAAACTGATAACCTCCGTTCTTTTTTAGAGTCGGTTAAAAATGGGATTGTACTATCTGATACAAACCACTTTAGTGCCGTAGTAGATGTGTGCGATGGAGCTGCCGATACAGAGAGCCGCTAGCAGTAGCAACTCCGTCATGGGTGATACTCGGAAGATCATCACCGCGCCCATCACTAGACCGTACGGCAGGAGCAGGCCGTTGAACGCCTCGCAACGGGTGTCGCTCATCTGCGATACTATCAGCCGACACTGGAAATGAATACATACACATACATACATAAACTTACGCCTATCTCCCACCGGGGTAAGCAGAGACTATTGAATTCCATTTGCTTCGATCCTGACTTCTTCTTCTATCGTGTGGGTTGTGAGGCGAATTACCAACCTCATCAACCCTGGTGTCAGGGTTACTATTGAGCCGCCAAAGGCCCCTGACATGACTCATTTATAACGACTACGTACTTACACAGTAAGTAGTAACCGGGACCAACGGCTTAACGTGCCTTCCGAAGCACGGATCATCTTACTTTCGGACAATCAGGCGATCCTGACAAGTGTGTAGGATCGAAGCAAGAGAAGTGTCTCTTGCTTCACAACTGTGTCTTCTGTGAAGAGAAATGTCTCTTGCTTCCTCTACATACATCAATCGTTTCATACACGCACGCTGGTTCAGAGTAGATCGTACTGAACCTTTTCTAAGGGCATCCAATTCGTTCAATGTACATTCTTCTAGGTCTTCCTCTGCCAGCCCTACAACCAACCTTCGGTTTATATACTGCTGGAAATTAATAATTAAATAGTAATTCTTCTTCTATCATGTGAGTGTGGGTTGTCAACCTCATCAACACTGATGTTAGGACTACTTTTAAATACATCAGTAAGTTGTAGCCGGGACTAACGGCTTAACTTGCCTTCCTTGTATCATGTTCATGTCATCAGGTAATCTGCCTATAATGTGCTAAACAAACTAGGGATTACAAAGTGGTTTTTGTGATGGGGGACATATCACCGGGTTTCGAACCCGGGACCTGCGCATCGTGAGCCCAGCGCTCAACCACTGGAGTACAACTTACATTGATGTTAGAGAAAATGGTGCCAGTGAGGATGTAGAAGAGGCGGGGCCCGCGGCTAAGCACATCGCTGGGAGAGTATACTGCCCACAGCGTGCTGAGTGTGAAGAATGCCAGCAGCGGCAGCAGCGGCCGCACCGCTTCAGGGAACGACCGCATCTTGCCCGTCTTGTCGCGGTACGACCTGCACATTTAAGTAGTCTCTTACATAGTGTGGGTTGTGAGGTGCATTACCGACCTCATCAACCTTGGACAGGGTTATTATTGATCTCGTGTGGCCTGGTACGAATAGTCTAGATGATAGAGAGTAGAGAGCACTTGGCATTTTGAAATAAAGTTTATTGAGTACATCAAACAAGCAACAATTATGAATAAGGCACTGACTCCTAAACTAGTATAACTGTATTTCAGCTGCCAGTGTGTTCCCAAATTGAAGAAAATTTCTCGCTACACTGCGTGTTGTGCCATGTGTAAATAAATAACTTATAAATAATAGTTTTTCGTTAATAGATTACTTCTTAAACCAGAAATCGTTTTTACGGCCTACGACCATTAAGACTGTGAGACCTAGCTTGAGGTAAAACTAGCTCGACAGCGATGATGGTGGAGTCTTGTTTTAAGTACTAACTTGTATATGTTCCAGAGGATGATAGTCTGGCTGGTGATCATGGCGGAGAAGTAGAGCACGAGCTCGAACACCAGACCCGGGGTGACGCCGCCCGGCAGCTGCACGTGCCAAGCGCGCGGGCCCACCACTGATGTCACCAGTAGCAGGATGCACGAGCCCTGCGGAGCGGCAGCAGACCGTTCGCTTACCATATTACGTTGTATTCATTGGTGAGGTCGATGACCGCCCCATACAAAAACCTCATTCTTACCGTATGCCGCCTTATCGTGTAAGCGAGCGAGACAGAACTTAGTGGTTCAAGGCCATTTAAATTAAAGTAACACCCAGAGGGAGAGGTCAATCTAGCTCCGTGCCTGATACGCATTAGTGCGAGCGGAGAGTCGGCGTTCTACACGTAGTGTTTTATTCATTCTATGTCTCAGACCACGTAATATAGGTAATGAGCTAATGACTGCAAGCGCTGTATCGCGTTGTAAGTGGCGGCAGACATACGGGGAAAGCGAAGAATTTATTATCTTTAATTTGGGAGCTTGGTCACTTCGTGTCTAACTCGCTCCATTGTACAACTCTTAGCAAAAAAACACAGAAAAAAATTTGTAGGTACACCTAGACAACGATATTATCGCCGTCAGCGCGTCATAAAGCAAGTAATGCGAAGAAGAGATGGACAAGTTTAGCGACTTATCTCCTCGCGGTCACGCAGTTACGCACAGACGCGGTACAGAGCAAGTGGCCTTAAGACTACATACTAATCTCATGTAGATATGTAGTGAGTGAGACAAAAAAGATATACACACGATCATTGTGAAATCGTAGCCCCAAGGCAGGAACATGACGCCAGTGTTGTACTTCTCCCAGTGCGTCAGGTAGAAGTTGATGAAGATGTTCCATATCACGAAGAAGAATCGCAGCGGGCTCAACTCATCCCTGTAAAATATATATTTTTATAATTGTCGTACACAGGTGTTGTTGTGCTCTGGCTGGTGTGTAGAAGATGATAAAAAATACGGCGATTGAGTTGACCACGTTATATTTTAAAATAAAGGTACACAAAATTACATGTTACGTTGCAGTCGATCGTAGAAGACGAGAGAAAATGTATTGCCATTTTATATATAAAAAGTAAAAAATGTTTGTTGGATGTACAATAATCACATTTACTAGTAAGTTACTGGTAGCGTAGCGTAGGTATAAGGTAAGGACTCTTACAGTGTACGCCTACGTCACGTCAGTGCGAGCGAGACACAATTCGCGCGCTCTCCCACTTTCTCTTTAGCGGCTTATGGCGATTTAAGATTATAAATTAATATATTAATATAATAAAGTACAACCCAGAGGGAGTGAGGTCGCAGTCGTCGCCCGATACGAATTGTTGTGGGGCGGAGAGGTACCGTTCTACGTACCTAATATTTTTCTTTATTCTATGACTAAGCATAATTTACGTATTTGATTAGAGGGAGGTGGGAGGTCGTAGGTTCGAATACAGCACAGACCTAAATCAATTATTGTCGAATTTGTTTTCGAATTCGTATTTGGATCATAAATGATTATCACGTGCTCAGCGGTGAAGGAAAGCATCCCGAGAAATGTATTGTCGGAGGTATGAGACCTAACCTGTATTGGGCTGGTTTTCCCTTCGCGGGTTGGAAGGTCAGACAGGCAATTCCTTCTGTAAAAAACCGGACCTGTCAAATCTTCAGGTTAGGTAAGCGAACCCCGTGAAAATGGGATAAGGCTAGGGAAATCATGATTAGGTATAGTGGCCAGCTATTTCGTAGTATCTGAAGATATAGGTGCTCGTTTTTACACTTTAGGAAAGTAAGAACACTTGTGAGTGCTGAGCGAACTCTGGCTTGTGATGGTAAACCAACTTGGCATCTAATCAGAGGTTCCGGTTTATTTTCCCGGAGAACATTTCAATTCAATTCATTCACAAAAAATAATTTCCAATTCTGTTTCGAAATCGACGAAAATCGATTCGATTCGTAATTACACCGTACATAACCATTCGCCATACATTTATGACCCAGTAATATCATGTAGGTAAATCATAACTGCGATTCGAGTTTTCAAAATGATTTTGATAGAGGTGGTCTAATTTGTGGGCTTATCATAAACAGTGATTAATAATATCACTAAGTAATTAAAATGTAATTGTATTGGATAATTATAGAAGATTGTGAATTTCGTCACTGATGAGATAATTAGATATGAATATGACTAATTAGTGAATAAAATTAATCCGGACAAATGTAAGCGCGTTGCGCTAAGTGTCCTTAAGGACATGATGATACGACAAAATTCACACCCGTAATCATAATCGGAATGGGCAGGGTTATCTAAGCATGCATATCGGAATTTCGTATGTATTTGCATTGTACGTAAAAAGTGCGAGCCAGGTCAAGAATGCATGAAGAGTTTGATGAGTGGAAGAAACGAAAGTAGTGTGTAAGGGTCGTAATAACGGAAAATAGGTGTGACCTTCTGTATGTCCTACGTTCTTCTTCTATCGTGTAAATTGTGAGGTGGATTACTAACCCCATCAACCCTGGTGTCAGGGTTATTACTGAGCCGCCATAGGCCCCTCACATGACTCATGTAACGACTACGTAATTACATCAGTAATTATAACTGGGACCAACGGCTTAACGTGCCTTCCGTAGCACGGATCATCTTACTTTTTGGACAATCAGGTGATCAGCCTGTAATGTCTTAACCAAACTAGGGATCACAAAGTGATTTTTGTTATTTGTCCCCACCGGGATTCGAACCCGGGACCTCATGATCGTGAGCACAACGGTCAACCACTGGACCACGGAGGCCGGAAGGCGTTACATTGAAAATAGCAAACGGATTGTAGTTACCTGCCAAATATACTGTATAGACAGGTAGGTATGAGCACCGCGGAATAGGAGTCCAAGCCGTGGTCGAACAGTTCGCCGAGCGGTCCGCTGGTGCCTGTGCGCCGCGCCTGCTTGCCGTCGATACCATCTGCAATTACACATCACCCATCATAGTTATGAGAGGAGCTCGGTGGCGCAGCGGTGTACGCTCGGTCTGCGATTGTTGAAGTTAATCGACTTTCGCAAGGGCCGGTCATATGATGGGTGACCACAAAAAAAAAGTTTTTATCTCGAGCTCCTCCGTGCTTCGGCAGGCACGTTAACCCGTTGGTCCCGGCTGCATTAGCAGCCGTTAATAACCATCAATCCGCACTGGGCCCGCGTGATGGTTTAAGGCCCGATCTCCCTATCCATCCATAGGGAAGGCCCGTGCCCCAGCAGTGGGGACGTTAATGGGCTGATGATGATGATCATAGTTATAGGTTTGGAAGAGGATAAACATTGATCAGATAGCTAAGGATCCTATCAGATAGAAAGAGATAATGCGTTCCACTGTGTTGTATTACGTTACATAGACAAACGTAGAACGCAAACGAGTGACAGCTTCCAGACTGATAGTATAAGGTCAAAACAAAACCACAATGGTAGGTGGTACCCAGAGGGGGGCGGAAGTGTTTGTAATTTTTGAGCTTCAAACAGAAATCTCGGAGAAAAATTACTAGTGTCTTATAAATCCTCGCTTTCAAGGGGGTTAAAAGGGCCACATTTAAGTAATTCGCACTTTTATATGCGCAAATGTCAAATTGCAATATTGTTTTTTTAGATGAATTGCTTCGATGTGGCCTTTTTAACCCCCCTGGACACATCCGTATCTCCCCTGTGTGCGAAGCGGATTTTTGGACAGCAACATAAGAGAAGCTCACGCTCGTTATCTCTATAGGGATGGGTGACGAGGTTGGTACCATTCTATGGTGTCCCAAGATAATGAGCGTAGTGACAGATTTCCAGCCAATCGCCACGCCTACTTAGTATAATTCCTTATTCTATGCTATCGCCTAAAATTAACAATGATTTACTGTAAACATACATCACAATAATTTGCGTAGTCCAAATAAATTAGGTAATTTCGATTGGAAGTAATAAGGAAAACTAGAAGAATAAATTAGATAGGTACATTTTACTCTTATTTATTCTCATTTTAAAGGTATTTTTCAGTTTCAAATTTTGATTATACACGATAAATTATGCGAATTTATTGACCTACCTATAAGAATTCCAATGGCCTCAAAATAAACGTACTACAAATGACAAATATTTAATGTCGTTTGAACTTTGGTCCCTGCAATGGCGTGATTTGATATGGTAATGATAACGGATATTTTAAAAAACGTATTACAGAGATAATGATTAAAACCCTATTCTATCTAATGTAATAGAACAGATTTTAAAGAACGTGGAACCAATATGTTTTAGTTAGATTATTGTTAAAGAATCCTGACTGTATTTAGGGCCAACCGTGTGTGCCGACTGTGTTTGCAACCAGCGTTTTCCCGCGGTAATTTCGGAGTCGTCCATCAATTCGCTAGTAAATGAATGCTTTTAGTTAAATTGACTTTTTGTAAAGCTCGCATAATGGTAAGTGGGTCTATATGGGCACGTGTCTAACTGCTAACCTGTCACCATGTGGTTCATCCTAATTATCTATCTACCTAATTGTCACGGTCATTTTATCGATTCTTGCGATATAATTATGTCGTTTTGTCGATTGATGCTAATATGTGAACCCAAATAAGTCATGTCGTTCTGTCATATTAGGGTAAAAACGATTTCGACAAAATTGATTGAATCGATCAATAAGTTCATCACGTTGGTCATGTTAGCCCTGCTGGTCGCTTATGACACGTGTCTCTGTTTATGATACAAGTTTATGACATTTCTGTATATGTTGTATAGTTTATGTGCCTACTAGGGTGTAGAGAAAATTCATTAAGTCCAATAGGTAGGTATATTAACACATAAGTTGTTGACCTGAAAAAAATTTACGTCGAAGTAATCTGGTCTGCGCGTGGTGGTGGTATGACGATGTGTTGAAACGTGCTTGACTTCTGTTTTTATCACGGCGAGACACTAACATTAGATAACAAAGGGCACTAAACAGCTCGGGATCAGGTCCGACCTATTTTCAGTGTAATACATAATTATACCACTACAAAATCTTCATACGTTTGTTGCATCAAATGCGCAAAATATTAAATCAAAATAGGTACCTAGGTAGATTAGGTTTTTTTAAGCCTTCGCATAAGGAAATCGACCTACTTCATAAAATTACAAAATTCTTGATAAGTACTAGGTAGGTAAGTAACCAATGGACCGCCAAACCTGAGCAGAATTGGGAGCTACTGTTGCTAACAGGATACCAACCAGTCCCCTACAAAACGTCGTAAAAGATACATTAAAAGGAACATAACCCCTACCAAGTCACATGTTACTTATTTCTCTATTTGTGCCTGATTCTTCTTCTTCTATTGATTCTTATTCTTCTGTTGTGAAGTGGATTACCAATCCCATCAACCCCAGATGCCTAATGCTGGAATCTAATTGTACTGTATTCATGTGTTATGTTGGATTGTTGAAATTTAGTTCTGTGCAATAAAGTATATTTCATTTGAGTTTGATTTTGAATCTAGTGTAGGTAGGTATCTAGTATTTCTAAATAGCTGTTTGCATGGCTAGCATTCCCGCAAGGAATTAATCAGTGTGCCCTTGAATCAAAATAGGTAAGCATATGAGAAAATTCCAAGCAGAACTAATTGGATAATGATGATTGCCTGGGGCTTCCACCATTGCCATGTAATCTCTTAACTACCTAACTATAATGCATAATGCGATAGAGCATCACATTCATGGGCGTCCAGCCGGCTGGAGATAATGCGTAATAGGTACAAGTTCATAGGTAGGATGCAATTCTTTAAGTTGAAAACTATCAAAAAAAGTAAAAGTTTTCACGGTTTTTAGGATAAAAATATTTTTTTATGTTTAGATGTTGTGATTGTGTGGCATAGGACTGCAGTATTGAAATAAATAGGTATGTACGTACCTATCTATGCCTATGTAATGAAGCGCATTTTAGCCGTCAAAAAATATGTGTGATTTATTTATGGTCAAATGTTACAGAGGTTTATCTCACATCCCAGTAGTCACATATCAACTTAATGTAAAAATCACGATTATTAACATACACTCATACACGATTATTAACATAAGTTCACGACTATATCCCAATTGGGGTAGTCAAGGGGTAGGCACCTACAAATATCTCAAGATGAACTAAGTACCCACACCTCACCAAGCTTTCTCTTAGACCAATGTGATTGGTGGTGAGCCATATCACCATCTATAATGGTTCAGCCAACTGTGTTAGTGAATACTGCACTTAAGATAAATTCATATTATTATTTATAAGCATGATTTCCACTAGTTATATTAATTCAAAATCTACTAGTCTTTTGAATTACAGTAGAGGATATGCTTGATTTTTTATTTGGATTTGCAAATCAATTGATTTGAATGTACAACTACATCCATTGCAATTAAAAATTTGCAATATTAAATATTAGCAAACATCAGCTTGCTTGATTTTATTGTTCATCTGACACTGATAATACAACTTCTTAAAACTTTGTTAAGACTTAGGTACTAGGCTATAATCATAACATAAAAACAGTATTGTGTAACCATACTACTTCAATAATTACATCACATATTATAGGCACCTAAGTACTTTCCAAAAATGTTGAATCAAAATTATTATTATTAGTATGACTCACCTTTTGTAATGAATTTGTATTGATTTGAGTAAAAAAAACAATTCTATATTTGAAAACATATGACATGCTCACCTAAAGTGTATGCCACAAAGAGATTGACTGCCGTAATGGCCCACACCCAACTGGGAATATGGTCATTGTAGGGGTTGTCATCTGTGAGGGCGTAGAACCCATAGTCGTAGTACGAGAACAGGAGGAAGTTAAGGACCGTCAGTAAGAAGCCAGTGAATGTTAGCAGGTTGGGGGCCACCCACTCGGGGCAGAACTGCAAACAGGTTAATAGGTTAGTACTTGTTAACTAGCAATTTACTATTTCACTGAAGCTATGCAAAGATAGTAAAATTGTATAATTTAAAGCAAATAACTTTAATATTACAGGTAATAACATTGCAAAACGAATCAATTGTCTGCACTGCTGTTAGGGAAATATTATACAGACAGATATTATTTCAAGATCATGTCTTTTTAAGCATTTCATTAAATTTCAAACTTAGGACAATAAAATTTTAGAAAGTACAATAACCAACACCAACCAATATTACATTACGTTTTAATCTCACCTGAACACACCAGTTCCAAAACGGATGCATAACATAATTGCTGAGTATACTTGTATCAATAGAATTGTACTGAAACAATAATAGAGATATTCTTTATTATTACAAGGAACTTCAAATGCTTATAAAATTCTTCTAAGTTTCACATTTTAATAGGAAAATAGCGATAAAATTGTAAACAAATATGTACCTTGTATTTTTCAAAACCTTTCAGCTGCTCATCAGTCAAAAAGCGAGCCATGATGACTGCAATATAACAAACACCAGTCAATAACAGATATTAAGTTCGCTCCCTCATTGAAAATTGGTACTTTTTCAACTAAAATTACAATAGAATGTGAATTATGTTTTTCAAATTTATTTTCATAGGTTACTTCGCCGCTCAGTTGTAAAACTCGCTGCCCATCACAAACATCCTCACCGATCGACAAATGGACAACTGACTGAAAAAAAAATAAAACGTCAATTTCAAGGTGTCAAGAAGGTCTTTGTGTCAAGATGTCAATAACAAACTCAATAACAAAATATTTGTTGCCAGTATTAATTGCCCGATTATATTATATGGGAACAATGGAACAAGGACCAAGTAGTATTATAGGAATAGGAACAATATGGCAAATCTATCACCAGCTAGGTAGTCCACGTAATTGTCGAATTTTCAATATATTGATTTAATCGATAGTATATCTATGCCCCACCCGACCGACACTTGGACCGACACGGTCGATGAGTCAGTTCGGTCGTTTTGACGCTGTTATCGAACGGATAGCTAGTCGACCTGCCTAAGACAGACGACGACGTTATCAAAACAAAAATATTCTTGTTCTTTTTTCAATGCTTTGCTGTCTAGATGCGTAGTATCCCTACTTGGTCTGTGCTGTCGAGGTGCTGTCCAAAGACCTGTCTAGCAGCGGTGTGGTAGGTAGTCTGAAAAAACGTAAAGTAACGCGTCCGTTATAATCCGTTAATAATAACAAGTAACCGTCCGTCCGTTATTTTCGTTGACTTGATGACAGTTGACTCTGACTTGAAGAGGGACAAAGCTGCTTCCGAATATTGTACAGGATTTTACTGAAAATACTGAAATTATGAATAAAATATGTAGAATTTGTTTAGAAGAAGGCGTTTTGTCGTCGGTATTTACCAAAAACTTTAACATATCCTTGTGTGAGATGATAGAATACTGCTGTAACATAAAGGTACAACATCCAACAAACTTTTGTTTTCTTCATGAAGTATTTAGTAATTTATACACTGTCTTTTCTTCTTTTAGATAAATAGAGATGATGGTCTCCCAGAGCTAATGTGTAGTAACTGTATTTATAAGTTGGGAGTTGCATTTCATTTCAAACAAACATGTGAAAGTGCAGATGTTCGTTTAAGGCAATACCTAGGTTTACGAGCGCCAGAGAAGTAAGTAGTAATACTTTTACTTATTAAATATATTCTACAATTACACTATCTATCAAACTAAATATTTGTTTGCCATATAGCTCTTTACATACTTAGGTAACAAATACATATTAAATTAAGTATATTATTTGTTCCATTTCATTTTCTTTCAGATCTATAGATGTTGCTGTTATGACAGATCCTTTCGTAAGTAATGAATCTCATAAAGTTAGCTTATTAAATTGCCATGTAGATAACTTTGATACCTATAAAAATATTTCCTTTCCAGGTTACTCATCAAACAATAATAAAAAGATGGTCAGTATAGTAATATTTGGAAGTAATGATTATTTAATAATTCCATCTCACAAAAGTTCTAGCTGCTGTTGGTATTATTTATTATTCTTATTTTCGTACCATTTTTTTGCAGTAAATGCAAATTAAGTCAGCAAAAGAAAACCAGCACAAATTATAAAAGGAAACCTGAATCACAAAAATTAAAGCGGGGGCCCAAACCAAAGCCAAAACCAGTGCATGCATGCTACCAGTGTGACAAACAGTTCCGGTGTCAAGCTAAGTTGGATATGCACATTAGGTAAAATAAAAATAATATTCCTGTCTAAGCCAGTAATATCAGTAATTTTTGATATGTATGACTTATTGTAATTTGCCACATATGGCATTAACTATTTGGCCGGAACTAGGCGAGTCATAATGATGGTAACTTATTCTGTAGAAAGGGGTCCAAAGTTTTTACTACAGTTGATGTTGGTAATGGCAACATTGGCACTTTGTTAAAATGGTCTAAAATACCTTTTTTTATTATCAGAACACACACAGGTGATAAGCCATTCTCGTGTATGTACTGCCCTCGCCGGTTCACACAGAAACATAACTTAACCATACATCAACGGGTTCATACTGGGGAGAAACCATTCCAGTGTGAAGTTTGCAGGTAAGATTGCAATTGTGGTTTAAATTTTCCACATTGAATTGAAACTGCAGTTTACTAACTTATTTAATTAGTAACAATTACGTCCCCTAGCATTAATGTAGAATAAATAAGTTACTTTGATTAACCTCAACCTCCCTATTCTATGCAGTTCTATAGTTAACAAAGGCCTCCCTTCTGCCATTCCTATTTAAATGTAAGGAATGTAGTAATTTGTAACTTAATATTAAAATTAAGTTCTATTTTACCTGTTTCAGCAAAAGATTTTCAGCACAAGGCAATCTTCATGCTCATCTTAAAATACATACAGGGCAAAGAGATCATGTAAGTAATCTTGTCTGTGGTCATACGCAGGATATCAGTAATAACTTAAGGCAACAAGACAAGGGCTGGTTTCGAACATTACTTGACATGCCTTTTTTACTGTGGTGTTGCTAGAGCATATTGTGATCTTAACCCTCTAATGTCCGGATTTCTAGACACTATTGTTAAACAATAGGGTTTGAATTTTAAAAGGACTTTGGGATCTTAAAGATTCAGAACATTCAGTATTAACTTGGTGTATTTTTTTTTTACCTAATTTTCATCTATGCTTGAGCCACTCTTGGTGGTTATGCCAGCCTTATAATTTACAGAGTTATGATAATAGTCAAACAATCCATAACTATACAATACATAACAAAATAAGCTGTAGTATTGATACACAACTACACCATGTCGCTCAGGGATTTTTATTCCTAAGAGACAGTACAGTATTTACATACATGTTTTGCCATTATGGATGCTGGATCTGCCAAGAGACATCAAATCTGTCCATTTAGATTTTAGTGGAATAATTTTGGTGCAAATTACATTGGTAAATTTATTGGCGTATACATTTATGGCACTCAATTTAAGCATTATTGCATGGAAAAAGATGGCTCTTGTAAAATAATCATGTTTGCCAACAGGTATGCACTTTATGTAACAAATCATTCATTACGTCGAGTGAGCTGACGCGACATATGAGCAAGCACCGTGGTGTCAGGAACTTTAAATGCGACCTTTGTGGGTCTGCCTATATCCACGCTAGAGATCTTGTAAGTTTGCTTGTTGACAATTGCCTGGAAGAGATTTCTACTTAGCAATAAGGCCGACTGTTGTACTATTTCTGTTTTGTATGTCCTGTGTGTGCATTAAAGTATTTGTTATGTTATGCAAACATGAATCCCGAAACAATTACCAGCTAGTCATAGCATGGGTACCTATGATCTAACAGTAATGTTCTTTCACCTGAGCTACCATTGCTTAAGTGTAGTAACAAGAAATATACCTTACCCAGTTACATCATAAGTAAGGTTTCTTGATTGGTTCTTGTGAAATAGCAAGCTACATTAAATATTCAAAACCTTTACTATTTTCTCCATTGTTTCAGAAATTACACAAACTCAAAAAGCACCAAATACTGCCTCAAGATAATAAAATGCAAAGTGAAGCTTATAACAATAGTAGTAATATTGATATCATTGGTATAGATGTAGGCAAAGATGTACCTATAGCTCCTGTTAAGGACAGTCATCATATTGCCCATCTGGTGAATGAGAAACCCCAGGACATCCCCCCTCCAGGACAAAACCCTCTTGGGCACCACACATTACTTCCATATGAACATAAAGAGATGAAGGATGTATATCATCATCCATACTCTAGTAAAAGTCTGATAGAAACTCCAAGTTGCACAATATGTGGTGAAGCCTTTGATTACACTAGTGCATTGGCACAGCATTATATGCATCAACATAAAGGTTATGATTTTGGCAAAAGCTATGGTTTGAATTTGTCGTAACTTATTGTTTGTATTATAGGAAACTATTTCAGTGCCAGTATAATAGGTATTAAACAAAGATGTACCTATAATAAGATTTTCATTTATTTACCTTTACGGTTGACTTTTCTTCACATATTATAGTTTTGAGTGAAATTAAGTACCTACATAACAAAATTTATGGGAGAGAAACATTATAGTTGTTCTGTACCTACAATAAATTATTTACTAAAACATGATATTAAATGATTTCTGTAGTTTGATCTAATATATTTTTTATACTAATATCCTTAGCGGATTGGGATCCAAGGCTCCAGAACATCCGCATACTTCTTCCTTGCTGTAAGGAAAATAGATGAGATTATATTTCATTATATACCTATATCGAGTAATACTTAACTATTTGTTAAAATGATAAGCTAAGTATACACATAACATAGCTGGCAAGGAATGGGTGGATATACTGCCCTACACCTCTGCCTAGCCCATTGGGAATACGGGCGTTATGTTATAACTTATAAGCAAAGTAAGTAAAAATAAAATTAAAGGTAATTACGTGCAGGGCAGAAGTCCTCATGATGAAGTTCAGCGTAATGTCTAAGAACAGCGTCCTTTTCTGCGAGGTAGTCGTTACGTATGTTCTGTAAAGTAGTTAGCGCGATAGTCCATCCAGCAACGCCAAGAACATGTTTTTGTATACCTGAAAATAACGTGGATGATCATATTTTGATCCTAATAGTGCACTTTATTGTTTTGTTATTGTTATTATGTAATAGATTACCGCTGAATAGTGGACGTCGTGTGCCAAAGTTAATGATCACTCCTGTGCTGACCCCAAAGAGAAGTCCTAGTACTTTAGACCAATGCTGATTAATCCATGGCCGGGTCCTGTCCCCGTCGCCTAAATTCAGAAGTTCTAGGGCAGTTAGGTTTGTAGTCATATCTACAACCTCTTTAACAATATTCCAAAGAAAAATCCAGACAAATTGAAAATATGCCAATAACTGACAGCTGACAGCCAGCTCCACGGCTGATTCACTCTTATAGAAAAAGTTTTCGACTTATAGGTACGCAACGGGGGATATGTCAACTGCGCCCCTCGCGTACTCAACCTCAACCCCCGATCGGCCATTTCATGTTTATGAGAACGATAGTTCAGTGACATTCGTTCGGTGCTCACACATTCTTTTGTTGATGGTGAAATTTTCGTGATATTTTCCCGTGTTACATCGTTATAAGTGCATCGAGTCAAATATTGGTTCTCTGCCTTTGTATAGAGATTATAATGACAATATCCAGAAGCTTTATTGTTTGAGCTTAGAGACTCATTAACCTTGGCAGTCACTTTGTTCGTGATAATTTTTTGTTTCGCGTATAAGATTTGCTAGTGGAACATTATAAATATACTTTTAAAGGTCACACTGGTGCTAATTCCTGTAAATACCATCTAATTTTATTTTAAGTTATATCTGTCATTTTCTTATCCGCCGAAAAGGAAAGGGACGGGTAATTGACAAGCATAAAATTTATGGAACACACGTCAATTTTAAGCACAAATCTAAACCAACCGTCTAAAAATTTTACATCAGTCAATAACCCGACACATTCATTTACTCATTCTTCCTAAAATTAAGAGCTGTGAATCATCCGTCCCTTTCCTTTTCGACGGGTATGAAAATGACGGATATAACTTAAAATAAAATTAGGCGGTGTTTGCAGGAATCGGGGCCATTATGCATTGAAAGTTAAGTTGCGGCTTTTTGGCGGGAAACGGGAACGGGACAGTTGCTTTCTTTATTGGATAATCTAAATAATTAATACGAAGTGGTGTTTTGTGGTTAATGATCGCATTAAGTTAGTCGGAAGACATTCGCGAGTGTTATTATATTGGAGTATTCAATGAACTAAGTGTATCTGCCTATTTTCGCTTCGTGGCAGGAAGCCGCTTCATAACTCGAAACTTTATGCGGACTTTTGAGTTAATTCGTTTGGGGTTCGGAGTAGGAGTCTACTCCGAGGGTGGGGGCTTAGGTTTCATCATCATCACCTTTCATCATTTCATTAATCATCAAGAAAAAAATACGCTGTATGGGCATAGTTCCCATTGCCTTACCTTTCGGGGAAAACCAAAACAAAAAAAAAGAAAGTTGAGTTGCGCGACTGTCAGCAATTAAAAAAAAGCAAAGTTTCTTTGAGCCATAACTCACACATATGCAGTCTACTCACACATCCACACTACGGTTATGACAGTAATAGGTGTATGCAATTTTGTTCGCCATAATTCGGCTGAAGCTGTACTGAATCTCAGATTGGAGAGATGAGTTTCTCAACAGTGTAAATACGGTCATGACAGCACTGCGGTTGAAGCCGTACTTTGATTCACCTGGATCCTATATTATGCTAGGTAGACACAGTACGGTTATTGCGACTACGGTTTTAGATGTACTGATCCTAAGTAAATATTTTTTCTATATTACCCTCATCAGTACGGTATATGCAGATTACTGTCATAGATGTTACTATCGTTATGTAGTGTTTTGATTTCTCATAAATTTAACAGTACGGGATCGATAATTGCTATTGCTAATTTCCGAAAAAGTACCGCGCGCCAACGTGTTAAAAATAAAAAAAAATCTTTAATATTCTAAATACGTAAAACAAAACACTTTACAGCTAAGAAAAGTTATTTTCCCTTATATAGAGGACAAATGGGGTGAAATTGATAGAACTTATTGCTTTTGATCAAAGGCTCAGTGTAACCAAAAACTATTAAATGCCAAATTCAACTCATCCCCGTTTAGTCTATATCCCTAATATCTATGGAAATCGGTCGTCTGATACAACTTTGCACGTAAATCTTCTTATTAGTCTGTGGCCGAGCCCAGTACGAGTACGATTAAAAAAAAAAAGCTATGGAATGGGTCGGGCGAATGAATGACCAAGCGAATGAAGGAAAAAATCATAGATATATCAATCCAACTGGTTGGTTGGTCGTGCAACTTATCGTTTTTTTTTATAGTGGGGGTGGCTGTGTATAGGTCAGGTCAGTCTCAGTAACATTGGTTGGTCTTTGGTTGATGCGAGCGTGTGACGGATGCGATGTGAACCTCAAGTCGAGTGCGTGCACTGCGTGCGATTGCGAATCAAGTTAGGTTATGTTCGTGTTTACATTTTTCCAGTGTTGTAAAATTATAATTGATTTATAAAAGTAATATATTGTTTTCTCACGGCAGTATTTTGAAAACGAAAAATGGTAATCTATTTGCTTTTAGTTATTATATTACAAATTGTCTATTAAATATAATGGATGACACGACTGGTGTTTATTTCAGGGAAAACA
This sequence comes from Pectinophora gossypiella, assembly GCF_024362695.1. Taxonomy (NCBI): domain Eukaryota; kingdom Metazoa; phylum Arthropoda; class Insecta; order Lepidoptera; family Gelechiidae; genus Pectinophora; species Pectinophora gossypiella. The sequence continues at coordinate 7,955,461 of NC_065410.1, forward strand.
AAAAAAGACGAGGAAAATAGTGGAAAGGAAGTTCGCTAAGATGAAGAAAATGATAAGTCCAAGTGATAGTCGAATAAAGGAGGCTGTAAGAGCCGAACCAAAGAAGAAAAAGCCAGAGGACCCTCACGCGTTGAAGATTCGTGAGGTGCCACAAGCAAGCTCTGCCTTGTTCTTCCAGTACAACACGCAGCTTGGTCCGCCGTATCACATTCTCATCGACACTAATTTCATAAACTTTTCTATAAAAAATAAACTTGACATAGTACAGAACATGATGGATTGTCTGTATGCTAAATGTATTCCGTACATAACAGACTGTGTGCTGGGAGAGTTAGAAAAGCTCGGCCGCAAATACCGTGTTGCTTTAAGGATAATAAAAGATCCTCGATTCGAGAGGATAGCATGCCTCCATAAAGGGACCTATGCTGATGACTGTATAGTACAGAGAGTGACCCAACACAAGTGTTATATTGTAGCAACTAATGATAAGGACTTAAAGCGCAGAATAAGGAAGATCCCTGGTGTGCCAATTATGTATGTAGCTGAGCACAAGTATACTATAGAGAGAATGCCAGATGCTTATGGTGCACCAAAAGGTGCTATTTAGTAATAAATCATATTTTAGTTTATATATGTGTTTCATTTAAATCTCTAAGTGTTTACCCTGCACCACAGCCCAGATCACAGAGCCAGAGGTAGGTAGTGGATGAGTTGAAAGGGCTCAAGCCCCAAAGGCAACCACTACTGATAAGTCTACTTATTACTAAATAAGTCCCCTAAAAATTGTCCCCTAGTACTAACTAGGGGACAATTTCAAATTTGCACCTGCTCTTAACAACTAGGTTCCCACTTTACCACATTTTTTGATATATGATTTTGACTGCCAGTGGAATTGATAGTCTACAAAAGAAAACACTATCAATCTATTACACAGTTTTTATTTCCTTATCAGCTAATTTTGCAAATTATTGCATTGTACTTTCAAAGACAAGTATGGTAATACTATATGGTTGTATTCAGTGCACCAGGCGAACCTACAACATCAATAATTTCTCCTACTGGTTTGCTTTCATTGTCTGTTGTAGTGGAACTGCAGATTGATGGAGGTATTGTTAAAGTCTGAAACAAAATTGAATCTTAATATATCATTTTTTGAACAGGCAATTTGGAATTTTTACCAACTTCTCCAGTTAATTGAGGGTAGGCTTGTGCCCAGCAGTTGGATGTATACAGGCTTTTTATATTGCATATTATTATGTTACCAACCTTTCCAGGGTTCAGAGCTTCATACTGATGTCTGAGTGCTTGTAGATCAAACTCGCAGGCTGTTAGTGCATTCTTGAGGTCTAGTGCTAGGGCCAGGTCTGATCTTAGCTCGTTAAAATGCTTGCAGATAGATTCCGTCGGAGTCGGAGCTATGTCTATTAAAAACAAATGAAGTTATTAAAAAATCTGTAACATTTTTACTTGTTAAGTGTATTAACTGTGTGTATGTGGTAATATTCAGATTCCTGATGTAGTAAAAGTATATACAAAGAGCGTAAATGATGCTACACGTCGAAATTCTGTATAAGTAAATAAATATATTTAAAAACTCAGACTGCTCTTTTGTTCCGCCTCTGCATCTTCGTCCGTGTTATTAGTGAAATAATATGTACCAATATTCATAAGTCGTAGCTCTTGCTCTATGGCCTTAGTCTTCCGCTGACCCACTCCTGGCGGCAGCTTCATACGTTGCGAGCGTAACCACACGCCCGTGCCGCGTGCCTCGGGGAACTTGATGCCCGACCACTCTACTGTCTGAAATTACGTCATTTGACAATCAATCTACCTCTACTTAGCAATTTACAGCAATTTTCTTTTTGTACTTTAGCCAAAGAACAACAACAGGCACTTACAACACTCTCGACAGCTCGTAGAGGTCTTTGTTGTGTGGATAATTTCTTCTTCTGCAGTTTTCTGTCATGCCTGCGAGCAATGGTGGCTGCGGCGCTGGACGGTGTGGCGGCACCTTCTGTCGCGCTCACGTTGTTGGTTGCCAAAATGTTGCCACTGTCTGCACGGGATATCAATTTCTGCAGGTCCTGAGTTTTCCGTTCCCTCTCTCGTTTCCTTGCCTCAATCTTCTTCAGTTCAGCTAAGAGCATTTGCTCTTCTTCAATCTGTGAAAGTGATTATTTTACATAACAACCATTCTTATGATCCTTTTATGTTTTGAATGTTAATATTGAATTTATTAATTAATAAATAATACTGGATAATCTTCAGGTTTACTTCTAAAGACAGTGTTGGGTTACTTGCTGCAAGGATTTGTGCTTATAGATTGAGTTCTTTAAAGTACATTTTAGCCTGATATTATATTGGTCTTTCATTTACCTGTTCTTGTGTTCTGTCAAATAGTCTTTTTAATTGTTCCTTCCTCTTCCTTTCATGTTCAGCATCATACTGATAGATTCTTTTCTCTCCATTGACCATGGTTACTGTATTGGACCATGGATTTGTTTTAACCTGAAATATATTTTCGTATTTTTTTTTAAGTAATCATTCATCATTTCATTAGTACTGTGCATAAGTAGTTTTCTTTTCTCAAGTCTATGATATCCCACTGCTGAGCAAAGGCCTACCTTCTCCTCTACTACAGTTTATTAGAGGGTTTGAACCATAATCAGTTTCATTAAAATGAGAACTATAAACTAAACATACCTTACTAAGAATGCCACAGATATTATAATATCTCTCCTTAAGATCCTCAATGCTGCGGTCTCTGAAAGCAGCACGGTCCCAGCGGTCGTGTATCACAATGAAGCGGAGGTCAAATCTTTGGCACAAGTCCATCAGGTGGTCGGTTTCTCCTTGACTCCAGTCTTCTGACTTGAGGTATTGATTGTACTCAGACTCTGAGTATGAAGGAATTGATACTTGCTGTGTTTGGAGAGGAAAATAAGATTCAGTTTACTTTTTAATTAATATTCCAATTCAAAAGGATAATGATGCACAGTAGAGGAATATTTATAGGATGTATATACATACATAAACTCACGCCTATTTCCCACTGGGGTAAGCAGAGTCTATAGAATTCCATTTGCTTTGATCCTGACATACTTCTCTTGCTTTCTCCAAGAAGCAATACATGTTGTTTTTTCATTTATAGATGTATTTGACAAAAGAAACATTAAATAGAACATTTTTGGTCAATATGAATATTTTTTTTATTATTATACATAAAATAATGGTAACACTTACCTTGTTAAACTGAGCAAACGGATACTCTTTGGGTTCATCGGAGGCTCTCTTCCAGTGGTAGAACACTGCATTGTCTTTTCGTGCTGGGTTTGTGAATGGTGCCCATTGCCATTTCCTCACCTTACGCATACCCAGCTTAGCCTTTGTTTGTTTATAGGCTTTGCCTATAAATAGATTATTTTAATAGCTTAGGTAAATACATCTTGATAAAAATACATTACTTATAAAGTGGTTAATAGGTCTGTCCAATTTATAGGAAGTTTTACGTAAGGAAATTTATTTAAGTAGAGGAATAATAGTAGAATGAACAAATCTGTTAGATAAGCTGGAGATTAGAAATAAATGCATGCAGATAGGTACTATAGTTATTATATATAACTATAGTTATAGATAGGTTTGTTGCTATTAAATATGACATTTTGATTTCCTTACCTGTGTCTGTAGGTAGTAGTGGTGGCAACTCATTATTATCATTGTAAAGCAGAGCAAACACCTCTCTGTGCATGCCCTCTGGCCGCTTCACAGCTTTGGCAGTCACATACTTCTTTTTGTTCTTATCTCCATGGATGATACTGTCCCTACTGATCTCAGAGGTTTGCGGCTGCTCAATATCCAAAATATCCAGAATATCAGCCATTTTAACCTGCTATAAAGAAGATTCTTCGGCAGAAAAGAGGAAGATGCTAAAGCCTCATTTAGGACGACGAATTAAAGGTATAATACACAATTTATGAACCACTTGAATTTTTACAAGGTTACTGAAGACGTAGAATTATAATTTAAATGTACAGTTTATAAACAAACTAGAAAACCACTATAATATAAATCAATTTCCACACACAAACATTGTAGGTATGTAATGAACATGAACTCTTGACTTCGCTTCGATCGAATACAATAGTACAAATACGTAGATTGGAAAGAGATAGTGCTATCTGTAAGCCTTGTGTAAGCCTCAGAACAATAACTAAAGCATAGAAGGAAGGCTAAAATAGCAACAGAACTCTATAATTCTGCTCTACTTTATCTTACGGAACCGGCGTAATGTTAGACAAAGACGCATATACAAAAATTGTTTCGTAATTTCGTAGGTTGTCACAAGTTTTTCATTGCCTAGTGTTGGGTTTCACTTTACTAATATGTCGATAAAATTAAATTTACTTACAATTAATGTCGATAAATTTTTTTTACAAGATTTCTTTTTGTAGGATGCAATTATCTTCTTCTTGATGAAAGGAGACTCTGTCTCTGATAGGTAAGTATCTAACCATTTTTGGATTATATTGTCTGGTTTATATTAGTTTGGAGCTGCAGCTCACATTCAGGAAGGAAAGAAAATAGCCAACTGTTATCGTTTCATCGGTAAGTATTTTGTAATATTCGAATTTATTTATGATGTCATCCGCCGTGCACTGGTGTCGATCGACGTGCCGTGCAAATTGGAACCGCCGGGTCTAAGCCGCACAGACGGTAAGAGGCCCGATGGGCTCACGCCATAGACATAGAAAAGAGTATGGACTGGAAATACCTACAGAAAAAACGTGCCACTCTGTAAACATAAAATGGCGGTCTTTACTAGGGCTACAAGCTGTTTCAATACTAGGATTACCATACTCGTACCTACTAGATATAGCATTATACTTAAAAAAAAATACGGCATACAAGTATTCATAAGAGAACAGAAAGGGAAAGTAAAAGGTAGGTAGGTGGTATACTGTATCTTTCGTGTAAAACTTGTAAGTATTGTATGTTGTGTGCAATAAAGTATATTTGTATTTGTAAAGGAAGGTTTAGTCAAGATTTATCTAAGTCGCTTACACAAATCTATAACATTCATTACATTCTTTATTGGGCGCAGTTCGTATCAACCTGGAGTGTTGGAGTAGGAGTAAATAAGAACAGGAGGTAAAATGAAATATAAATTAGATCGTAAATCTGTTCATTAGCAAGTATTTATTTTACACGTTATTAATTATGTACATTATATTTACAATAAATACAAATTTATTAATTTCTAAACAGTGTCAATTTGTTTAGAAACTGTCTTTGTGACACCCTGTCACATTGACTTTTTTTTTCATTAAGTCGTTTGATCTTGAGGCGTGACTTGTTCAGCTTTTCTTTTAAATTTTTCATCTCGTCTTCTTGAACTGACTGAAATAAAGTTTAATAATAATGTTAAAATAGTGTATGTACAAAATAATCTATAAAAATAAAAGTAAAATATATCTGATTTAAGTGCATTGTGCAGCTGGTTGAATTATACACTCTATATATGTATATCATGATAAAAATATAAAAAGAAAATTATTTGATATACCTTTTCATGTAAATCCAGTCGACACTTTTGGATTTAATATCTGAAATCAAAGATAATAATCATTTACTTATATAAAACGTGTACAACTCATAATTGTTTAGACATAAAACAACTACAGACTTAGTATATACTAAGTTTATTAAGTACATAATAATATGTAGTTGAATGATAGATAATATAAACGTGTTGTGATAACATGATACAAATATCTTATCTATCTAGCCAGCAGTGAGATGATGCAGGCTAGGCTGAAATTTAAATATAAACTAGATGTCGCGTGGTTCGCTCGCAGCAAGCTGCTCGCGTGTCTTGTTTTCCCGCTATTTTTTTACCGCGATAGAATTTGACCAAGACTAAAATAGATCTCGTGAAATCAAAAAAGTTCTAGGTGCTATAGTTTTGCCAGGCCGTAGGGTGTCTCCCTGATGCGAAGCAGTTTTCCAAGATGACGTTCCGATCACACCCCAATACATCATTTTTACCTCTGAGACATTTTCTGGAAAAAGAAAAATTTGTATGGCGGCCATCTTGTTTTTCGGCCATTTTGTTTTTTTTTCACCGGCGATAAAATTTGACCAAGACTTTAATAGGCTTCGTGAAAACAAAAAAGTTCCATGTGCGATAGTTTCGCCAGGCTGTAGGGTGTCTCCCTGATGCGGAGCAGCTTTCGAAGATAGAAAAGTATTTCCATACTCAACATGATGTTTCGATCACATTCCTCATACATCATTTTTACCCCCGAGGCATTTTCGGGAAAAACGAAAATTTTGTATGGCGGCCATCTTGTTTTTCCGCCATTTTGGTTTTTTTTCAGCAGGGATTGGATTTGACCAAGATTTAAATATGTTTCGCGAAAGAAAAATTGCTCCAGGTTTTATAGTTTTGCCAGGCCGTAGGGTGTCTCCCTGATGCGGAGCAGTTTTTCAAGATCTAACAGTTTTTCCATACTCAGCTTGACGTTTCGATCACACCTCTCATACATCATTTTTACCTCCGAGACATTTTCTGGAAAAACGAAATTTTGTATGGCGGCCATCTTTTTTTTCCGCCATTTTGATTTTTTTTCACCGACAATACAATTTGACCAAGATTTAAATAGGTTTTGTGAAAAAAGAATCTTTCTAGGTGCGATAGTTTTGCCAGGCCGTAGGGTGTCTACCTGATGCGGAGCAGTTTTCCAAGATCTGGAAGTTTTCCCATACTCACCGAGAGGTCCCGATCACACCCCCCATACATCATTTTCACCCCCCGACGCTCCTTCTGGGAGAACAATTATGTCAGTGAGTGAGTGAGTGAGTGAGTCAGTCAGTGGGTTTGCAGCTATATATATTTAAATATAAATTTAAACACCATTTCATCTGTCTGATCTATAATGTTCAATGTAGGAATAGCATCGTCTCGAAGACGCCTCCACTTTGAATTAGGAATACACATAAATGAATCCGCAGTAAAATGTTTCGAGCAAATACGGCTGTACTTATTTGGAATCCAATTTCGTCTATTAATGCGAATTATCCATTCTTTCTCTTTGTTATCGTCTACAGGAAATCTAAAAATTAAAAGTATCGATAATTTTAGTACATCACTATGGACAATCAACATAACCTCAAATCAATTCCGTATTCATCGATGAAACGTATAATATAATGGATATCTCAAATATTTTATGCTACAAATCTATTCAGCAAAACATATTACTTTCCTAAAATTGTTCAGCAGTTCACATTTCACTAGAAAATTACAAAAAACTTACCGATGAAACGACAGAAGTTGTTGGCTATTTTCTTTTCTTCCTGAATGTGAGCTGCAGCCCCATACCACACAAGACATAATGTCACAGAGTCGAGACACTCAATTATTTGATATAAATAAAAGTTTCTTTCCATTTATTTGGAAAAATATTGTTAAATTATCACTTAAAACAATCTGAACACAAGACACTCGTAAACAAAGTTCACGCGACCGTGTCAAATAGTTCGGTAAATATAAGTAAAATCTTCTTATGTATGTTACTATGTATTTGGCCGAATTAAAATGAGTCCAATAGGTCCAAATGACATTTCATGTTGTGACAACCTCGGAAAAAATGAAGCAAAGAGCGAATCATTTGTCCTTTTCTCACTCATAGTTTGTGTCGTAAGCTAGAAGAGAGCCGGTTTATAGTTTCTGAATTCTTATTTTAGCCTTCCTTCTATGCTTTAGTTATTGTTCTGAGGTGTAAGCCGCTATGTTTCTTTCTTTCTATAATTTCTTATGAATTAAAAAAAATAAGTTAAAAACGCAACTGACACTTTAATTTAAATGTTACCACAGTAAAAAAAATATTTTTATTTTTTTATCTACATTTTGGCCAGGTTTCAAACATCTCTTTACTTTAGTGATACTTTTTTATCTTTCTTTAGGCGCTGTGTGTGCCACGATCTTTATTTAAAGGCGGTGAGATTTCCTCCCTTTGCCGCCATTGTTATTTATTACAGGTTCTTTGAGACAGAGGCCCATGTTTCTCTGTGGTGCGCTCCCATATCGATTTGATTGGCAAAGTAAGCGAGTACCAAACGGAAAATAAAATATCCAACTATACTTAATTTTTTATTATAAGTAATATTACTTTTAAGGATTGACACCAGTTATTCTTTGCATGACTCTCCTCATAGCAGTTGGACTATCGAGCGGTACCTGTTACAATAAAATTGCGAATTAGTATATCGTACATTCGTCTTTCATGGCAAAACGGAGCAACGAATTCACGTGATGTTTTAAGTGGAGATAGTTGAAGGAACATAATGAAGATTGAATAGGTTTTTTTTCTCTTTCTAACTCCCCACTTCCCTAGAATGAGGGGTGGAAGATTATGGATCATTCCGAAATTTTCGAGGTGGAAAGCTAAATTTAAATTTAAGCTAAACATATATATATATATATATATATTTATATATATTATTATTATTATTATATTTATTATTATATTATATATATATATATATATATTTAGAAATCTGCCCCCAACTCAACCCCAAAAAAATATATGGGACTTTTCGCAGTTTTCACAGTAGGAAGCTAAAAATGGTACATCCGGAAACTGTATTACCACGATTATATTATTTAAGTTATAATGGGGAGGCTTGTGATCAGAACTGGGACATATTACACTGTTTAGGTATTAAATTAATAATTATTATATTTATGTAAAACTACAATCAGTTTGAAGTTCATTACCGAGATTCCTGCAGCGTTCATCCAGTAGAAGGCAAGTCGGTCAGTTTCTCGGAAGTAGCCTTCGACGAGGCTATTGACTATCAGCGTTCGACGATTAGTGTTCCTGAATTCTGCTTGACCGGCCCATTGCAGATTGTTCACCCATTTCAGTTGACCTGAGTTTGAATAAAACAATATCTGACTTGTTAAATGGATGGGACCCAAAGTCCATTTAATAGCTTTGCAGTGGTCGACCGCTTGCATTCAACTTCAAAGATTGCGATTTTAACATATTCGAACGAGCTATTATTGTACCCAGTTGAAAAAATAGCCAATTCTTACGAACGTACGGTTAAGTAGATCTACTGTAGAAGAAGGTAATAAAAATGGAATACCTTGCGTTAAGTTAATTAACTGTATATTCGTGTATTACTACTATATCATCTACAGATCTTACACAACGAAAATAACTAAATATATAGGTTAAAAGTTAAATATAAACGAATTACATAACAAGTATATATATAGTTATTAGGTATTAGGAATAATTCCTAGTTATAAATACCTGGTGTAGTGGATACCGCGTCGAGATTTCCGTTGTAGATTGTAACACTGACTTCTGTGTTATTTAGTAGGTATTCCACTGTAAAGAATGATTCGCCGATTAGCTTGTAAATATTAGGTTAGGTACCTACTTATGTTATTATATATTATGGGGGAGCTTACAGCTGCTGTACTCTCATAGTAGGTATACTTATTAGTACTTTTCAACATCACAGACTATCTACACTACGGGTTACGGACCATTAATGGCTATCAGTGATAGCCTAGTTTGTGATAGTCTGTCATAATTACGGTTCATTATTAAAATATATTCATATTAGGCGCAATACACGTCTTTCCTTTCGGTATAAGTTTCTCATTTGTCGTGAGTGGCAGGCGTATCTTACCCAGTTCAGTAGTAGGCTGCATGTAAGTCTCCCTGAAGGCTCGAATGACGGCCTCTCTGCTCTCGTCGTAGAATGGAGAGGAGATGCCGAGGGCGGGAGCTATCGTCTGCGCCATGAATTGATTGAAGTCAATGTCGGTTTGCAGCGCCGACCTCAGGTATTCTCTCTGGCCGAAGTAATCTGTAAGTATATGGGACAGAAAACAAATAGTATAAGTTCTTCTTTGCGAGTCGATGGCGATCGATACAAAATTTTTTGATGACCAATGATTGGCCACGCTTATGGTATAAGTAAAACATAAGAATGTCTGTCATAACTAGGTATTTCTGGATGTCTGCAGGCATTCGGAATATTTGCCAATAATTTAAGAAAATATTTATTGAATTCTATTATGTCCTATAGTTAATTGCGCCTTATTCAGAGGCAGAGGACAGGAGTCCTAGTATGGCTTTGTAATAGACTACTCTGGGCGCCATCCCACTCGCGTCATACAGAGTACTGCGGGGTGGAAGGCAAGAGGGAAACCACTGCCCTATTTTTCCCTAAAAAAGTAGCATGGAGAGTATTTTACTCCACCACCAGGCCATCTGGCAGCTGTCTAGGTCTCTTCAAAAGGATACGGTTGTTCCTACTCCTCCTCTCAATAGGCCTAACCAACCCCCCGCTTTTGACGATGACGAAAAAGCCGAATGCCTTGCCGACAGTCTCGAAGCCCAATGTTCGCCCAGTACTCTCCCTATCGATCGTAGGCACTTCTCGACGGTGAACTCTGAAGTTCAGCGTAGGGCTTCTGTACCTCCCACCGATCCTCCTCTTCCACAGGTTACTGAGGAAGAGGTACTAGGTATCATCAAAAGATTTCATACCCGAAAAGCCCCTGGCTCAGACGGTATCACGAATCGTGTCCTTAAAAACTTCGGTGCTCCCCTCATCTGCTTACTAACGGCAATATTCAACGTCGCCATGAGCAACTGCGTCTTTCCACAGCAGTGGAAAGAAGCAATTGTAATTGGTATACCAAAGCCTGGGAAACCTAAAAACGAACCTTCCAGTTACCGCCCTATAAGTCTCCTCAATACCATGGGGAAGATTTATGAGCGGCTCATATTTGCTAGATTACGGGACTACGCCGAATCCAATAGTCTTATTCCACCAGAGCAGTTTGGTTTTAGAACCAAACACTCCTGCGTTCAACAAGTGCACCGTATTGTTGAACATATCTCCAGTAGATTAAACTTAAAAAAACCTGTCGCTACGGGAGCGCTCTTCTTCGATGTGGCGAAAGCGTTCGACAAAGTCTGGCACAACGGCTTGATCTACAAGCTTTATTCACTGGGAGTGCCAGACCGTCTCGTGCACATCATACGAGACTTCCTCTCAAATCGAACCTTTCGCTACCGCGTGGAAGGGACGCTCTCGTCACCGCACCCGATACATGCCGGAGTCCCACAAGGCTCCGTCCTCTCCCCTTTACTATTTTCATTGTATACTAGTGACATTTCCAAATCCCCTAATACCGAATTAGCTTTATTTGCGGATGATACAGCCATCTATTCTTCGTGCCGTGGTCGAGTTATGATGACCGGAATCCTCCAACGCGCGGCCAATGCCTTGGGCAAGTGGTTTCGCAAATGGAGAATCGAGGTAAACCCGGAGAAAAGTGCAGCGGTGTACTTTTCAAAGGGCTATTATAACACGCCACGGTCACGCCGTCAACTTAAAATCATTAAGATGTTTGGCAAGCCGATCCCTTGGGAGGAGCAAGTCAAATATCTCGGCGTAGTCTTAGATAGACGTCTTACTTTCAAGGCCCATATCAAACGTGTGCGCGATCGCGCCGCGTTTGTAATGGGCCGTCTTCACTGTCTCCTTAACAAGCGAAGTAAATTGTCCCTTAGGAATAAGGTCAAAATCTACACGACTTGCATCCGTCCGATCATGACCTATGCAGGGGTAGTTTTCGCTCATGCGAGTCCCTCTCAAATCCACCGTCTACAGGTAATACAAAATCGTTTCATGCGGAAAGCCACGGGAGCTCCGTGGTTCCTTCGCAATGAAAATCTGCACATTGACCTAGGTCTGCCAACCATTGCCCAATGGCTCAAATTAGCTTCCAAACGTTTTTTCGATTCTGCTCCGCACCACCCAAATCCCCTGGTAGTTGCGGCTTCCGAATACATCCCGCTTAGGGACGGTACTGAAAAGTATCGGCGTCCGAAGGACGTAATATACGATCCCGACGACCCGATTACTCTAGCCATAGAGGCAGCCAATCAGCTCGCGACACCAAACACTTCAGGACCCCGATACCGACCCCGCCGGCGTGGTCGACGATTTCCCTCATTCAGCGCTTATCGCTATCGACCCACTAGGGTCGATTAATTCTTTCAAATATTTTTCCTCTCAGACGACGCCCTGAGCCGAGGTTCGCGCCCAACTGGGCACCCTCAGGCCTGTTGTCTTAAACGTTGTACCGGGTGAGAGCCTTCAGCGCTCCCCATTTGTCCGGCCAAGTAGTTAATGCCATCTGCGGCAAATCTACAATAAGTCACGTCAAAAAAAAAAAAAAAAAAAAAGTATTTTACTGAAAAGAAACGTTCTTGACAACGGGCTTCCACGATGTCACATCCCGTGGCGGTCTGAGTCCGGCAGGGGTAGTAATAGCAAGGCTACCTCGGTCGTCAGCATGCGAAACCCTTGCTCTATTGAAACTTGGACACTGACACAGAAGGACAGAGAGAGACTCGAGGCCTTTGAAATGTGGTGTTGGAGGAGGATGGAAAGAATAAGTTGGACAGAAAGGGTTACAAATGAGGAAGTGCTAGTAAGAGTAAGGGAAAAGAGACAAATACTGAGAATTATTGAGGACAGAAGAGGCAAGATGATTGGAGACCTAATAAGACACGACGAATTCATTAAAAACATCATAGAAGGAAAGCTAGAAGGAAAGAGAGGAAGGGGAAGACCAAGAAGAGCTTACATGGAACAGATTAAAGAAAAGGTTAACGTCGTGTCTTATAGGGAAGTCAAGGAATTGGCCTTTGATAGACTGGAATGGAAAATGCTACACCGACAAGAGCGTGGCTCTTAAATTGATGATGAGTTAACTAGAAATCGAATACAGAACGCGCCCCCCCCCCTGCCTTCACCCGTCTGTTTACAACACGATGTCAGGTCAGGATGTGGTCTAATGCAAAACCTACACATAAAATGCCATCCTGTCCTTCCATCACTTGTTTTTAAAACTCTTACCTCTTGCAGCAGTAGATGTACGCGTCAGCTTTTGAATGATGTAGTTCAAATTGACGGCGACAGTCCCTGCCTCCTCATTGAGAAAGTCTCCCAGGGTTAGGAACTTGTCAAAAGCTTCTTCAAATTGTCCACCATCTACTAAGGCCGAGAGTTCTTCGGAGAATGCTTCAACTATGACCCTTCCTGCTGGGTCGACATAGCCCATCTCGTCGAGGTAGAAGCCCAGTTCAGTAAGCGCCAGAGCTGGGGAGACCACCCCATTACCGATAACTACGCCTTTCAGGTTATGTGAGAAGGAAACCTAGAAATTGCACGTACTTATAAGTGGGTTTATATTTTCTTTATCTTTTTTTTGTAGTTGAATCCTTGTTCCTACAAAGAGGAACAAAGGTGTCATCTGGTTAATCCCATAGAACAACACGGACCTCCGTGGACCGGGGTTTAACCATTAAGTGACACAGTAAAGAGTCAGTGCCGGTCTAATTGGTTACACACAGAAATTCATATTTTTCCATACTACGAGGCCTAGAAGCAAAGGAGTGTTCAATAAAAGTGATAATGTGTTTGTGTGAAGTGTTTGAAGAAAAACTGGACTCAATATTGTTTGATGACTAGTAAAACGTAGTACAGTATCCTAAAGCTAAGCTCTGAGTTGTACTTACACCTTTTGCAAGTCGTATGGCGAGAGCCAGAGCGAGTGGTGCCCCGTCTCCTTGGCCGAAAATGTAGAGAGGTGAATCCTGGTAATCTTCTCGCGCACTGTAGAAAGACTCTAAAGTGTACAGGAGATGATCCGCTGAAAGATTTAGGTCATATTTAGTTTCACACCTACGCAGCGAGTGTGTTGATAAAACAAAGCTTTTTGAAATGCAGCTATAAATGCTGTGTTTAGAAGTACTATATTTTGTGAAGGAGTTTTCTCGACGTTTGTTAGGAACAATTTGTTCACGCTACAAATGTTGATGAAATATTAAATAAAATTGAAGTATCTGTAACAATCTTACTGTTATCATCAATATTCTGCGGCAAATCATTGTTTCCATTGGCTCTGCTGAATCCAGTCCCTAGTGGGGCATCAACAAACAATACGTTGCAGTCCTCCACCTAAAAGAAAAAATAGAAGTTCGTAAGTACCTACAGAGGCAGTATAAAACTTAAATATGTCCTTACCAAAATGATCATAATCAGGCCTCATAAGTACATCTTTTCTAGGTGATATATATGCAGTGTCTAGGAGGCATCTTTTCATGACTATTTAAGCCAATGCGAGAAAAGCAAGGCCTACCACATGCTCTACAGATGTCTAACTTATTCAATCAATCGACCCCACTGCTGGAACAACAAACAAAAGCATTTCCCCTATATCTCTTTCTCCATCTTATCTGTTCCAGCAAGGGTAAGTTAGAATACATTTTCGATTAGAATAGATACTTATTATTGTATAAAATAATGTCCTGTACCTAAGTATGAATATTACAAACCCATGATCCATTCCGGGCGTTCAAGTTGAAGTCGAGTGGTCCGATCATGCCGAAGTTAGCGAGCAAGCTGGGTGAGAGGCCGGTGACCCCGTCCAGCCAGAGAATGAGTGGCCTGGCCGCCTGGGCGCCAGCGGTGGCAGGGTAGAACCACCAAAACATGTCCCCGGTGCCACGTATGCGTGTCCATGCAGCTGTTTGTTGCACGTCGCGGAACCCTTCGCCTTCTAATACTGGTTGGTATCATAGTAGTTCTATTAGTATCATAGTGTAGTAATAGTAACCAGGAGTTTAGTTGCATTTGCATAGCATGAACAATTTAAAAGATATTGTAACTGATAGTGTTAGGGATTGATCTTTCGTAGTACCGTGTTGCACTTTGTTGTTGCATGGGTTACTAACTCTTTGCTTAATAGATTATTAAGTACTTATAGGTACTTAGGTAAAATTTGACCTGATTAACTTAGTTTACTTTCACACATAATAAGTATTTTTACACCGGCTTCGAACGTCGAGACTAGTTTTCAACATGGGCATCTCGGCAATGATTGTTTCTCTGTTGTCCTATTATTATTTTTTATTTCGTTAATTAAGAATAAGGTTACAATGGGATTGGCATATCCATTAGGATAAAAATCCCAAAGTAAAATAAAGTTAAAAATATAAGTGTTTTAGTTGCGGATTCGGATCTAACTGCTAGGAGAGGATGTTTAATTAATATTCCACAGATTTGGAGCTTATACTTATTATATTATAACCTAGGAATACTTACAAACAGTGGTAAAGTTCGGATGACGTCCTGCAACCAACCACCATATAAGCACCCCCAACCCGGCTGCCACTACCAACCCGACAATCACAGAAATCGTTATTATCACACTTTTCTTCATTTTCACACCTTCAAGTCACAATTTCAGACGCTAAGTAAATAATGCAAGTGACTTTTTGAAGTACATATTTTATCATAATTGAATATCGACTTAGATAATTTTGCGATTAGTTAGTGAAGTCGCTCCAAAAACCTTATCTCATTGAGATTATATTAAAATATTTCACAATCATAGCTTAGTTAGGTATTAAACATGAGCAAGAAACTATTTTATGCAAAAAAGTAAATATAAGTAGTTTTTGAAATAAAGTAGGTATTTTTCATTGTTTTGGTGCCAACATAAGACTACGGTGGCAGTCGTGCTGTAGTACGGCGTTATTATTTTTCTCCAAGCTGACGCTGACTTTTGTAATAGAATAAACAATAGGTTAATAGGACCGAACTTTTGTGCCACTCCGGTCGGCACAGGCGCCTTCCCTTCATTACACCGTCTGCTGCTTTATCTACAGGAGGTAGGTACTTAGCGACTTTGGTAGATATAGATAGATATGGTATTTTTGTGGATGTCGATGAGCTTAAACAATTTAGATACATGCCTTACATACATACCTATATAAACATCCGGCCAAGTAGTTAATGCCATCTGCGACAAATCTACAATAAGTCACGTCAAATAAAAAAGCCTAGGTATATAAACTCACATAGGATTGGTAAGAGATAGCATCGATAGATCTATCTATCTTCGTCGCTGCCTCTACTAGCCCTTACCGTACCCAATTTATTCAATACTTACTTATTTTAGTGCACTGTTAATTTTATTATGGGTCATATCACGTGCCACTGTCATCGCCTGCGCACCCGGTCCGCCGGAGGCCCGTCTTGCTTTGACCATAGAGGTCACCGCAAACAAAAGTGCAGCGGTAAACCGTTTGTCGGACAGAATTTATTCTGTCCGACAAACTAATACTCATTTATTCATAGTAAGTATTTATGTAAGTATTTTACTTGTTGGATCCATGTTACAATTTTCTTGACAGATTGTAAAGGAAAAATGTATTTTTTTTTATCCTACTTATAGGTTTTATAATTTTAACATGTCAAATAAAATATCATGTGATTATAGTCTTTGTTTAATTGAATATATCATAATAAAATATAAGTAATTTAACAGCCTCCGTGGTCTAGTGGTTAGAGCGTTAGGCTCACGATCTGGAGGTCCGGGTTCGATTCCCGATGGGGGCATTGTCGAAATCACTTTGTGAGACTGTCCTTTGTTTGGTAAGGACTTTTCAGGCTTGAATCACCTGATTGTCCGAAAAAGTAAGATGATTCCGTGTTTCGGAGGGCACGTTAAGCCGTTGGTCCCGGCTATTAGCCGTAAAAACACCTCCATCAACCCGCAGTGGAGCAGCGTGGTGGAGTATGCTCCATACCCCCTCCGGTTGATTGAGGGGAGGCCTGTGCCCAGCAGTGGGACGTATATAGGCAGTTTATGTTATGTTATGTTATGTAAGTAATTAAGTTTAGAAGAGAACAGTGTGTCTAAGGAAACCCAGTCATATCTCGTAGAAAAGCGTTTGCTCCGGCTGGGTTGTCTCTTGGAACCTGTAAAGACATTCATGATTAGTTTCATCGGAGGCAAGTCTACAATATACAATATTACCTTAAACAAAAAGATAAGTTATCTTGTTGCAAGACTGTCTTTCGATTTGACGAAGCTCGCACTGCTATGATCCAAAGTAGGTCTATTTTTTAACATTCTATTTGTAAAAAATTGATAGTAAAGGTAAAAGAGAGAGCAATAAGGAAAATAAGGGTTTTTGTAATGGAAAATTAGTAGGCACCCTGGGTCACCTTCTCATAAAATATTTAGGTACCAGGTGAGAGGGTTCATTGTTCGGCATTTGTCCGACCAATGAATTAATGCTAAGTATCCGAATAAAACTAAATTAAAATGCCTAAGTCACAAAATTTGAAATAACATTATGCGCAGATAATCCATTTGCTTTTTCCGGTTAGCGTTGTTAATGATGTAGATTTTATCACAGTCAATTTATATTGACTGGAAAATCTGACCATATGGAGAGGTCAGTCGGACAACGAATGATAATGCAATGTACTTACATAATACTCACATCAACTAACAAGGCTCATCCGTGTTGCGTTCCTTCTCTGTATGACTATAAAACGTGTTACTCGTATAGTCTATGTTGGCCTAGACATTGACTGCTAAACTATTTATAGTTTGTATCTAGGCAGGAAAATGTTTCCTTATATTTTCTACCCAATACATCACTATAAGTATCACAAATAAAAAAAAATCTGTAAGTATCTCCTTACACTATGTCCAGCGACATTGATCCAGAAGAACCTGAAATTTCCGTAGGCCTTGTAGTACCCCTCCAGACGGTCGTCCTCCCAGATGGGCAGCCGAGGTGCGTTCCTGTACGCCTCCGCCCCGTCCCACTTCAGCCGGTCCACCCACAGCATTTGTCCTATCATCATTATTGGGATCAGCTTATTCAGTTTATGTGTATCTTTAATAAAACTGTCAGAAGAACTGATTTGGAAGCGTGAACCTCCATACTTTAGTTGTGATCCGAGTTTTATGAGTCATGGGAATTTCGTAAAACTAAAGTTTACTTCAAGTAGCAATAATATTAATATGTAATAAACTGTCCCCCGAGGAAGATAACTACTGGTAGTAAACTAGTTCTAAAGTGTTATTAAAAACAAACTACGGTATTCGATTTCATTTAGGTAGAGCTGGGATTCCATCGATGTTGTGAAATGTGGCATTTACCTGGGGTGCTGCAAATAAGGTCGAGGTTTCCATTGTATTTCGTCAGGATGATGTCCGTTTCGTTTAGTAACTTCTCAACTGCAATGTTGTTTAGATATTATATAATTAAGTATATAAAGTGAATATAGTTTAGATATTATATAATTTAGAGCTTCACTAAGCTATAAAATTAGGAACTGTTACAGGGTAAATTGTAGGAGTTTGCATAAAGTTTGTCATGGCGGAAATTTAAATTAAACCAAAACAGAATGAAGAACAAACGAAGACCTAAATTCAGATCTACTAGGTTCTACTTAGGTTCTTTTTTAAAATACGACCTAAATTCAGATCTAGGTTCTACTAGGTTCTTTTTTAAAATACGACCTTTCTCCAAAAGTGGTCTAAGAGCAAGAGAGCACACAAATCTGTAATCAATACGTGTGCAAGAGACGTATAGGCTATCTATTGGCAAATAACACAAGGTGCCCCACAACGCTTCCCAAAATATTCCCATATACTGTGTTTATCGATAAGGGAAGCAACAAAAGTATCACTAACTTCCATCTGTGACAGGCTTCATGAAGTCCGCATTGAGCGTGGTGAACACCTGGTTGTTTGAAGCCGTCCACACCACGTGGTCGGGGATGTTCAGAGCAGGCTTCACCAGTGTGTTCATTATAGTGTTCAGACTCAGCTCCTGTTCTCTCGTAATCCCATCTCGAAGCATTATTTCCATTGCTGGGAATAGTATTACAGATTTTAAACAAAATTGACATTAAGTACAGCCAGTTAAGATGATCTCTGGGTTGTGGAATAAACAGTGTATTTTCAGTAGGCTTGTAGGTACTTAGTATTGGGAGAACAATCCTATAAAACAAACCAGAATCACTGTGATCTTTATAGGAAGTAGGAAGCTATTTATTTTACTGTTCACCAGTTAGAACGCAGCAAATCTCACCATCGTCGCTTCTGGTATCTGGCCAGGCGGGCATTTTAGTGGTGATATCATAAAAGTCGACATTAGTTGTCGCACTGAACACCGCGCGTTGCGTAGCCGACCATGCGTTAGTGGATGCGAGGTATTGTCCATCATTGAAGAGTCTCTCCGCTTCTCTTGCTGCGGCTTGAATGCTTTCATAACCAGCTTCGTCGACGAGTCCAGCGGCCAGGAGTAGTGGGCCCCAGGTGAGCGTGGCGTCGACTGGCGATATCCAGGCGTTACCCATAGCTATACCACGAAGGTCTGATTGGATGTCTCCCGCTTCCTCTGCCTAGGAAGAAAAAGAGCAGGGGTATTGTGAATGAGGTGTGAGAAAAAGTAGAAAGAATTGAGTTTTGGACTCTAGTTTCGCAGAGTAGGCCGAAAACTGCTCTCGGGCAATAGCGTAACCGTGCCACATCAGTCAGTAGCAATTTATTTAATATAGAACTTTGCATGACAATCCTCATAAATGACTTACCTCTCGCAGTCGGATAGCCATGTCCACCGCCATCTTTCCTCCATAAGACTGTCCGTAGATATACAGCGGGACACCCTGGAACTCCGGGTGCTTCTCCAGGAAGCCTTTCATCAGACTTACGAAGTCCAGAGCTATGAATATATTTATTATATTATTTTTTATGGACAAATTCTTTAAAAAGGGCCAGGTCAAGACTAGATTATCTAAACCCTTGAATATGTGTGAAGGTTTAGAAGAGAGTGGAAGAAGCGAAATTGTGTGATACGATTGTAGTAAATGGACTTGCGTGGAGTCTGATTCCTCAATAGGACGTAGGTGTGATTTATTATAATCAGCAGGTCGAAAAGAACTATAAACAGTGAGTTCCCGGTATTATGTGTTTTAATTATGATAATAACCGCGTAAGCCTCAAACAGTGATTAAATAATAATGATACCTACCGATTTGGTCGTTGGTGGTGGTTAAATGACTAGGATCGTCTACATAGCTGAAGCCACTTCCCACCGGGTTGTCCAGATACATAACGTTGAAATTCTTTACCTAGAAATAAAGTCGATTTTCAGAAAAGGAACATTACATAATTACCAAGTCTAATCTTTTTATAGCTCTGCTGAGCTAGAGAATTGACTAGAGATATAGAACATGTAACAGCTATACGTAATTAGTCGCTGTGGTCCTATGTTTCACCAGCATGCTTCTTAAATGAGGAGTGCCGGTACCGGATTTGCACCAATGGCTTATAAGTACGTACGTACAATTTTTCCTTAGGTGTACAGTTAGTTCGACTATTAAAGATGGTGATACTGCTCGCCACCTATCACGTTGGTCTAACAGAAAGATCTATGAGACGCGGGGACCACCAGATCATGAGCCCAAAGCTCACTACACCACAGAGGCTGTCAAGGAGGTGTGTAATTCGTCTCCTTTGTTATTTTGTTTTCTATGTCAGTCGAAATATATTCGTCGTGTTTGATCAACTGAATATTTTTATTATAAAAATCAAGCAAATCAAGTATCTTAATGCCGTAATATTATGGTGCATTGGTGTCGTTCATCGATGAGTTTTCGGTGTATCGTTCTCCCCGGCGGTTTTACTCTTTTATTTCCTTCTTTTTCCCCCACTTCCATCTCTGCCTTAGTCTATTCTATTGTATATCTTATTGTATGTGTCAAGGAGATCAGGCTTGAGACCAAGCTCGGGGTTCGGGACGCAACTCCGGAGCTGTACGTTCCACGTAGCTCGCCGACCCTGTTGCCTTCGTTTTTCCTGTGACTGTGCACTAAGCTTCTCTGTTCACCGTACCGTCCTGTCCTTTCCACTAATCACTTTCACCTGAATTTCAATTGAAGTATGTTTAATTCTTAAGATACGTTTAATTCCAACGGATCGCGACGCCATTTTCTAAATTCTAAAGGCCCCGCGTGGCATTCTAAAATTTGGTTTTTCGTTTGGATTGAAACCAGCGGCATTTTTTTATGTTGATCAATTTTTTTTTATTTATTTTCTTTATATCCTTAATCTAAATACATGGTTTGAATGATGACGTTAATCTTTCGAACGCCGGAACGCGGATCTCGACCAGACACAATGTAAAATCTATTGTGTCTGGTATCTCGGCATATGAGAGGTTAAACCACAGAGGTTTGTCTCGGCACCCATTCGTCGCATTAAAACAGAAAAATAAAAAATAAAATAATAATAATAATATAAAAATACAAAAAACATTGAAAGAAATGAACTCAAAAACACACACAGTACACTGTCGTACCGAGTAGGCATAAATGCCAATCAATGCGGCGTACAACGTACAATCAATTGAACGTAACACCTGTTTAACACGTTTAACGTTTATTTAACAAAGCTTCCTAGCATCAAAAATTTCTTGTAAACTACTGTTAGACGTACTTCTATTTTTACCATTTTTATCGTAAATTAAATATATTGAAAACAACGAATACTTACTCAACTTTTATTTATGTTAGCAAATGCCACACTTCGCTACAGTATTTATCTATAAGTATATTTTTTAATTGTAAACACTGCGTGGTGTTGACCACAATCACATGATTGTAAGTGACGATGAAGCATATGACTTAAATCACATGTGGGTAAATGCTTTAATGATTTAAACTTCCTAATGTGAACAGTAAACATAACATAAGATCCTATTATACGTCCTGCTAATGTGCATAGAATTATTGTATTTTTTGTTAGGTGCTGTATATTACAAAGGTAAACGAATATACGATCCGCTTGATAGGGATGGCTATCGCCGCGCAAAAACATTGGTGACACTATATTATGTTTTGTTATCATTTATTTAAGTTTATTATACGTTCGGTTTAGTTATTATAGTGTAAATCTCTCCCAGCAGACCGGAAAAGAGGATACATTTAAACTAGGAGAGGACAGATAGGCGTGTTAGTAAAGTAAGGTGGTTTCAAGACCTTAGTTCGGTTAATGGCAATATGCTCGCCTCCTGTTATATGGGACTTAAATTTAGCTGGGACAACATGCGTGGTGTTACGTTAGTTGCTTACCCAAGTATAGTTCCTAGGTTCCAGATTCAAGTCGAGAGGCCCCATAATATCGAAGTTACCGATGCCCGTGGAGGATCCGCCGGGACCGCCTTGCAGCCACACTATCAGGGGTCTGTCGGTGTAATTTTCCACCTCAGCTGTCGTGTAGAAAAGCCAGTAGAACATGTGTGCGCCATCTCGCACTGTCACGTAACCGAAGTCCTGCTCGAACGGCCCGAATTGACCTGAGGAGGAGGAGGAAAAGACGGTTTAAAGCTCATTGCAATAAAGTAAAAAGTACTATGGCAAATATTTATTACGATGAAAAAAAATATTGATTTAAAAAACAATTGAATTTGAATAAAGCTGACATGCAAACCGCATGCCATTAAGTAGATGTACTTAGTAATTTTATTTAAGGAAACGAAGCATTCGTGACTCTGTCCAGCAGTCTGTACACAATTCATAAAAATTAGCACGTCCGCAACTTCAGTAAGTAGATACTACATAATTAATATTTAAAACATTGTTATCGCTGTGTGCAGAATATTGTATTGGAATGTACCGGTCACTACATGTACCTAAATAATTATAACGATTGAAAATAAAAAGGTAATTATCATTTGCTCACCACTGATATATTGGCCCGATAATATTGTAGCTAGAAACAAATAGAGCAACATTATACTTGTATCAACGACTATCCCTTATAAAATAAAATAACTAACTGAATTTACGAATTCATTGTTATCTACAGATATCGGTTATCAGTCTATGTTAATTCGATGTTAATGGATTGCAATAGACTTATATCTAAATATTTATGCTAGATAACTCATAAGTAGGTAGCGGTTTTTCGTAAGTTCTTGCGAATGTATAGGTATTTAGGTGCTACGTAGTAGGGCATTTCGTTAGGCTGTAGCATGCAAAGAAGATTTTTTATACCTACTTATCGAAGTAGATAATGTAGGTACTGTGATCTGTGTTTTTGTTTTTTGAATTCGTTTGGAAGACTTCGGTTGCATTCCGGCAGATTAGAGTCAGCGACAACAGTCGAGCTTCTGACATTTCCTGGTATTTCTCCTTTGAAAGTTCTGCAGGCCTTCGGAGATAGCTATATTTCTATAACTAGATTCCCTCGCTTTCATTGAAATAAAACTGTATTGCAAGATTGATACTCGGTTTATGGTAATAGGTTCGCTCTCTATTACATGGGAGGTAAACATAGCTGGCGAGGAGTAGGTGTATATACTATACACTTCTGCCTACCCCTTCGGGGATACAGGCGTGATGTTATGTATTGCAATTTGAATGGTGCATATTGTCTCTTATCTCTGAGAAAACGCCGAATTCCTTATTCTACGGGGTTACGCCCCCACATAATTTATCACAGTACCTACCCAAGAAAATGCGTACAAGAGCGTACACCGACAAGAGCGTGGCTCTTAAATTAATGATGATGACCTACCCATAAATGTTTCGCAATAGAAGAGTAGTATTACTTTAGGTAGGTATTGGTCACATACTCAAACTCTAAACTGATTCGTTTTGAGCGGTTTTGGGCACCTTCGAAGATGAAAGTTGCAAAGGCTGCTTATTGTACGATGATTATACTACTATCTTTCATATTAAAATAATTCAATAATCAAAGATTTGCGGAACAAGCCATTAATGTTCGACAAGGTCAAAACAAAATGGACAAACGGAGTAATTATTTTTTTATGTACCTAATATACTATTGTGAGAAAATATAATTAAGTCTGTTATAATTTACGAATGGACTTTCATTTATTTTAAGGAACAGCTTTATAAAAAAAGACAAACTAATTTCCGCAACTGGTTTTAATTAAACTTGGCACACAATAAGAAACAACAGTTAGTTAGGTACCTAGTTCGAATAATAAGATGTAGATAGTTATATGTGTATGGTGGATTTAGAGCTGTTATTTTTGAATTATTAAGTTTAGTATTAAAGATTTTAGTCCCACGTCATCTTAATAAATAACCCCCCAAAATAATATACTTACTTACCTAAGTAAAAACAAAGGTTTAAAAACTAAAACCCGACTACGGAAAAATCAATAGTTTGTTTACCACGACATTAATAGCCTGAGTATGCCGTGGTAAACAAACTCTTAGGAATTTGGCATTGGATACGCTTTCGACCACGGTTATCTTCTAAACATCACTATTCGGAAGAATGTTAGAAATAATTTTTCATATTCAATAATTTTCAGAACGCGATTTTTCCGTAGGTATACGAGTTTTAGTTTTTAAACTTTCATTTTTATTTACAGAAGCGACTGCCACATGTAATGTTCTTCCAATTCGAAGAGAAACCTATTGATTACAGATGGAGAGAAAGGGAATATTCATCCATAAGTGTAGGTCAGCTTCTCTACCATGAGAACTATAGGGATTATTTCGACGTCAAAGGATGTTGTCAATCAAATATCAGCTATGAAGTACAGCACATGCAACATACATTCCACGTGTAAGTTCCAGAAATAGGGTTAGCACCGTCCGGGTTTCAGATTTTTTGACCTTCCACTCGAGTGGGCTTATTATCCAGTCTATAATTTAACCGGCGTTTTGACTGTGTGGAAAATATTTGAATAATATCCCCACATCCGCTATCTGAATAAAAATATGTAAGTGCCTTGCGCATGGGATTTACTATGACATTGGACTTTTAAATGTCCATCATATTGCCAGGTCATGTCAAAATCATCAAATAAACAATCGGCACTTTTATTATTTTAATTTATTTATTTAAGTATTTTTCTATTTTATTTTTCAATAAGTATATTTTTTTTTATTTAATTGTTACGATAGACCCACTCATTTCAGAATTTGGTACAATACTGCCGAGAAGGTGTCAAATAATAAATACGCTACCTACTGCTTGGGTCACATGATTGAGAATTATTTTTCGAGTGCATACGTGAATTTCCTAACGATATTTTACTTCACCACTAAGCACGTGATGTCCTTAACTTGTAACTTGTTAATTTTCAAATGTTTATTCAGCCTGTATTCTAATAATGTACAGTGGACTTGAACTCTTTTCCGGACTGGGAGTATCTACTTATCTGTTTTAAAAAAAGTAGAATGCGTTCAGTTACCTACTTCAATTGCTTGGTTGCTTTTTATTACGAGTATGTCCTAAAAATTACCTTTCCAGATAGCAGAATATCATCATCATCATCATCAGCCCATTAACGTCCCCACTGCTGGGGCACGGGCCTTCCCTATGGATGGATAGGGAGATCGGGCCCTTAACCACCACGCGGGCCCAGTGCGGATTGGTGGTTATTAACGACTGCTAATGCAGCCGGGACCAACGGCTTAACGTGCCTTCCGAAGCACGGAGGAGCTCGAGATGAAAACTTTTTTTTTGTGGTCACCCATCCTATGACCGGCCTTTGCGAAAGTTGCTTAACTTCATCAATCGCAGACCGAGCGCGTTTACCGCTGCGCCACCGAGCTCCTCACACATATACAGGGTGTTAGTGACATCGTAACGAAAACTTTGAGGGATGATTCAAGCCATGATTCTTAGTTGATATCAAGTGGAACTTTCCGTCGCAAAAGTATGGAACGGAAAATAATTAAAAAAAAAACAAAAAAAAAAATATAAATTTTCCGACAGGAAATTCCACTTAATATCAACTCAGAATCATGGTCTGAATCATCCCCCTCAGTATTCGTTACGGTGTCACTAACACCCATACTTGCTTGTATGGCTACCTGTAGTACTTGTAAGGGGTGTAAGTGACATCGTAACGAATGCTGAGGGAGCTGATTTAGCTCATTATTCTGAGTTAACATCAAGTGGAATTTTCAATCGCAAAAGTATAGAATTGAAAATAATTACAAAAAAACTAAAAAAAATCATGAATTTTGCGACGGAAAATTCCACTTGATATTAACTCAGAATCATGGTCTGAATTATCCCCCTCAGTATTCGTTACGATGTCACTAACACCCTGTATATATAGGTAAATCAACAATATAGCGGTAACCACAACATGGTTCATCAGGTCCGTTTTATGGTGGGGCTAAAGGTATTAGCGGGCAAACATTCGTTTCTCGTTGTCACGATAAAATCTTCGTGTACGGGTAGAGGCGTGGTGTTTTTGTCTACATTAGATCCATCCCGCGTTGGCGCGACATGAATACCTAACCCTCGCGGCACGGCAACTGCGCTTTATATATAGGGCTTCGACTAATAGCCGTACGACCTTTATCTACCGTAGATATAGCATTCGCTGAGGTTATTGGTGGAAGTCCTCTCGGTATAATTTGCAACGCGCGCGGTGCGGTGCCGTGCAGACCCTCTGATAAGCATCGACATCGCGATGTAACGATCTACCCGGTCACACTTATCGCGATAACGCGAATGTTCGCCATATCCCGGTAATGTAGCCCCACTATTAGGAGACAAAACCAAGTGTGGCTGCAAGTTATTGTCTTCCAGCGACTTGTTACTGTGCAACAGGGATAGCGGGCATGTGTTGTGTTTGATCGGGAATTTTAAACTGAGTTAATCGTTTTGCCATTTTGTTTAATGATATACTAATTACTCAAAGAGATTATCGTAATGTACGTAGGTATAAGTTACGCGAATAATTCAAAATATAGTCTGAGTATTTAATATATTTACGAATCTATATTTACAATGCCTCAAGTCGGAGACAAGAAGTTGTAACTTTAAATTGTTTGTCTTTTATTGCAGACGTTTTTGTTAATGTATGTAAGTAATTACCTAAATAGTCTACTTAAAAATACTTATTAACTATAGCACAAGTACATAAACCTCTCTTAAAATATATATTTTAGGCATCTCGGCAGGGTATTTTTATCTACTCGTATAATTATCCAGCTGCAATCGTCTCGTCCTTCGCGGAATTGATACAGTCTATCTTCCCTGAAGTCTTGTAACAGTTATAAAAGTAAATATTAGTTAAGCGTAAGTGTCAGATAATAAGTAAGGGCAATAATTGTTTATTTGTACTGTCTAAATACAGGACATAAAGCATTTCTTGCAATGCGCATGGTTCGGTCTTCTAGATATGTATGAGGCGTTAGAACATGTCTTGCTCCGCATACTACACAAAAGAATCTATGCATAACATTTACCTCTGGGCACCTTTTTAAAAGACAGCAACAACCTACAACTCAACCCTTACAACCCAACCAACAACCCTGATCCTGGTTGGTCAGTATAACATATACGATAGAAAAAAAAAACTTGTTATAAAACAAGTCTAAGCAAGATGAATATTCCATCGGGATGGAAAACTAAAACATTGTTGATTGATACATACCTATTTCTGTTTTTTTTCTATCGTATATGTTATACTGACCCACCAGAATAATTAGGGTTATTGGTTGGGTTGTAAGGGTTGGTCTTTATAGTTTATATACTATAAAGAATCAAATCAAATCAAATATACTTTATTGCACACAACATACAAAACAGATTCACACAGATGAAGATAGATACAGTATCATCTGGCGGCCTTATTGCTAAGCAGCAATTTCTTCCAGGCAACCAGTGGATAGGAAACATTATAACAATTTGAAAGAAAGAAAGAAAGAAACATTTATTACTTCCGGACACCACAGACACAGACAGACAGGTACATTACATTTAACACAGGACAGAAACCACACGGAAATCAATAAGTACACAGACAAAAAAAAAATATAAAATAAAAAAAATACCAAAACAAAAAGAAAAACAAACCAAATTCATAAAAACAATAATAATAAAACAAAGTATCTAAATGCAACGCACTGACGGCCCGATCATCTGCGGTGGAGTCCGGAATAAAAGGACCTCGCTCAGCATAAGTCGCGGCGTGAGCCACGACGCAATTTGGTGCGGGACAGTGCAACAACAACCAACAACAACAGTGTAAAGAAGCGGTGAATAAAAAAAAAATTTTTGGTATCTGAAAAGGTATGTCTGCCGGTAATTTGTATTTCTATTTATTTATTTATTACATAGAAAACCAACAGCTTACAAAACAAAATAGACTTAAAAATAGAAACAGTAAGCCAAGTACAGGTTTTCACCAATAAAATCAGTATAGATAAAATCAGACGTGAATGGCTGACACATATTGTACATAATTATGTTCCTTCTGTGCAATGAAGTACTTATTGTGTATTGTATAGTGCAATGTGCAATGCAGTACTATATAGTCACTGACATCTTCGGTGAGCGAATCCGATTCATATTTGATTGTTTCATTTTTTTCCTTAAGGCAATGATATCCTTCTTACATTTGTCGCTATGTATAAGGATCACACACGTCACGTTGCTATCACGTTGTGTTATGTTGTGCGTTGTGTTGCGTTGTGTTGTGTGTGTTGTGTGTGTTGTTGTCACGTTGCTATCTAAAATGGCAAAGTAACGTACAACGATGGAGCCATTGTTATAATACGGTACAGTGTCCATTCATAGTTTCTATTTATACTTAAATTACGATTAACTGATGTAACATTAAACATTTCAATAACTTTAGAATGATTATACTTTGGGTAAAGCCCACATTAAAATTTGGCAGAGCGCCGTAGGCTCACACCTCGACTTATGATGAGTGTCTCTTTTTATTCAGGATACGCATCACCATGGTGGTTGTAACCGTTTCTTTCTTTCTTTTTTCTGAATATTCGATCTAAACCACTGAATTCCACTTTGAGAGTTTGATTTCATTTTTGGATCATAGATAAATGATATCACGTGGTGTCCAATATTTGTACCAGCTTAATGACAATAGGTTTACCCTTTAGCTGTCGAGGAGTAGGTGTGTATGCTAATACTCTTCTGCCTACGTCTTCAGGGAAACATGCGTGATGCTATGTGATGATCTAAATATTTAGCAAGCCTATGCCAAAACCTGAAGAACTGCAAAGAAAATTAATCTATTTAGTTGATAATATTTGCACGTGACTAACAGTTTCCAATCTTTCAAGTTTGATAGCTCACAAGGTTTCACGACTTTCATATATTTCACGTATCCACATGATGTCTTCAAATGCAACGACCGACATATATAGACTCCTAAGGAGTTACGTCTTCGCTTCACGTGACATACCACTACAGTTCACGGCTAAAGTCGTTATCAAACAGGTGGTAGTATCACTTGCAGTCTACTACCGCCGGCAGAGGACGCCGGTCCTCATTCACCTTTGACAATTATTCAAATATTTTAAATTCACACTTTGTAATTCGAATTTCATACAACAATTCATTGAATGTGTATTGAAATTCACCAACCCGACTGTGATTCGCTGCGGCTGTCGGACACGCGCGAAGGATAGTTGGTGCATCTATTCAAATTGTGCTTTGTATTTGAATTGGCCTATCTCGCGCCATGATCAAAATTACTCCGGCCTTTTTGAAACAGGTAAGTGATTTTTTATTGGTATGTTTTCTAAAGAATTAAACTAAATTAAGAAGTCAATTGAAGATTATATTTACTTAAAGCTTTTGTACTTAGAGGCAAATAAAAGAGTCTATTGTGCTTATTTTATTCCCCTGTACATGTCCTGTGTTTTTGTGCAATAAAGAATATACCTAGCTCACGCACGTAACGCTTATAGGTGTTGGCAGAGTCAATTTTGTTAGAAGACGACATGCAGCCGATTTTTTAAGAGGCCTAAAAATTATAGTTCTCTATAGGTACTTACTACTCAATGTTAAAAAGATTAATGGTGTCAATGTTAAAGGTGTGTTATTTTATTTTTTTAATGTCGTGAATCAACAATGTTGGTTTCGTGTGATTTGTGATAAGTTATAAATATTTTGGTGTTTGGGTGACGCGTCTGTTGCATATTGAAGAGGACATCCTATGTCGACTTTTGTACGTATTCTATTCGTTTTCTTTGCTAAGTATTTTATAAATATACTTAAACCAAAGAAATAAAGTTCAAGTAAATTTATTCTTTACCACCAACTCGCAGTGGAGCAGCGTGCTGGAGCGTAGAATACTATGGATGGAGATTACTCCAAACCCCCTCCGGTTGACTGAGGGAGGTCTGTGCCCAGTAGTGGAAAGTATTTTTAATTGGCGTAGTTAATTTAATTGCTATTGTGAACTGTAAGAGGAAGATATTGAACCTAACAATAATATTATTGTAATAACATTACACAAGCGCTTTATGATTAGGTGTCTTTATAATTACTGATGATAACACGATTAATGATGGTAGTTAGGTGGCTGAAACTCAATGCATAATGAGAGGTTTAGTGCGACCTTTTGCGGGTCGGAAACGGAATTTTGCATGCAACCGCGCCGCGTCTGATATTGTTCGGTAATGTCGAAAGTTGCAAAAAATCCTGACCCGGAACGCTCCCGGCAAGTACTTATGTAGGTGTAGTCTATGTGTGCAGCGACATTTACAGTTTTCTCACCTGGGGGGTTAAAAAGGCTACGTCGAAGCAAATCGTCTAAACCACCTCTTGACCAATCGTTAAGACTGTCTACAATGCAAAGGGAATTTAACAAATTACTCATTGTAGAAGGCAAGAGGGAAACCACTGCCCTATTTTTCCCTAAAAAGTAGCATGGAGAATGCTATACCGACAAGAGCGTGGCTCTTAAATTTGTGATGACTTATTGTAGATGAAAAAAAACTATTTTTTTTAAATAAAAGTTTTTACATCCACGTTTGTTAAACAGATAAAACTTAGGAAATACTTTATAAAAAATATTGTTTAGAGATAATAAGGATAAACGAGATTCTTGTTGAACAAGTAAATAAAAACAAAATATTGTGACCGTCATAATATGTACTTACATCAAAATATGGTTATGGTTATTTAAGTAGCTGTTATGCCGGCTGCTATGCTATTTATTAAATGTGATTTGTGTCTTTGTTAAAATTAACACAGATAGGTATACTTACCAAGCATTTGGACGAAGTTGTAATCATTGTAAGTACATTTTGTTTCGGCCGGTATTATATATAATATTATGTATTTGACTAGACTGACATGTAGGTTCTGAATATTATAAAGTAGATAAAGTCATTTACTCTGTGGCTCGATTTACTGAATGTTTTTGGTCGGTCGATTTGGTTCTCATTTCATACATTGATAATGATTCTCGAATAATTCAAAGAGAAAATTTTAATCGAGAAGAAATAAAAAAAAAAATGAATAAAAAAGAAATGAATATAAATGAATTTCTGTTGTTTATAATATTTTATTGATAAACTTACAAGGTACCTAATGGAACTCTGGTTGAAGAGAATTGATTGGAAAAAAATCGAGATGTTTGTGAAGTGATCTGAAAACAACACATCAAATCAAGGTCTCCCTCTTTTCAGGGCAAAGATGTTCTCTTCTCAATGTCTTTTTGCCGTCGCCATTAATCAGTACCTATGCATCCTTTTCCTGTTTGCGTTTTTGTTCTGTTTTTGTTACGGTTTTTATACTAGGTACCTACTTAATGGGCGTGATTTTGAGTGACAATTGAGTTATATTGTAATGATTTTATGTATGTGACTGTGCTTGTTCAAAAACGAGATGGTGATGTCAGAGACAGTCACGAGGTGAATACTACGGGACTTTTTAAATGGACTACTTATATTTACTACTTAACACTTTCAAGGACAGAACGTCTATTATGAACCATCAATGACCCACGGTCTCTGTCCGCGAAAGGGTTAATTGCATAATTTTGTCTCGCGGCTCTATCACTAAGTCTTTACTTATTGTAACAGTCTAAACCTACGATTTTCGAAATCGTTTTTCGAATTATGTTTGGATCATATATGATTATCACCCGCTAAGCGGTGAAGGAAAACATCGTAAGGAAACCGACATACCCGAGAAATGCGTTTCGAAGGTATGTGACATGACCTGTATTGGGCTGGTTTACCCTTCGCAGGTTGGAAGACCTTCCAACCTATCAAATCTTCAAGTTAGGCAAGCGGACCCTGTGAAAAACGGGATAACGCTAGAGAGAAAATAAACTTTTATTTTTTCTTTTTTTTGGCCTTTTATTTACTTTTAACAAAATTTGTTATGCCAGCCCCATCGGAAAATAAACTTATTTTGTAATAAGTAGTGAACAATATTTGAAGTGTAATAATGACTAAGTAATCTTTGAGACAGTGAATAGAATGGTTTTGTGTATTACCTACTGCCTACTTATAACTGATAAATTGATATCATTGTTTTGAGAGAGATAATTTGAAAAATCTGTGTTAAAGGATAGGATGTGCAGATAAAAACGGTAATAAAGTCATCATTGATAGTCTATCTTAAGATAAATCGCTATCTCTTTTCTCATCGACCCTTAAAAGAAAAACGGAGCTGTGGCAGCAATGTTACTTCTTCAAATCAAATCAAACATTCTTTCCAAAAAAATCAAAATAAACAATAGATAAAAATAATAATAAACAAATAAAAAAATATAATATAGTTCATATCAAGTTAATCTAAGTATATTGTTTTTTTTTGTTTACTACAATCCTGATTCTCTTTGTCTCCAGAATGCGCCTTTGGATAGAAGAGAAGTTACTTATCTACATACTAGACAAAACATAGCTGTCTATCTGACGAATCATGTGTGGATTTCATTGACTGTATATAATTACATTTTTGACGAAGCCTGTGGTGGATGCTTAGTCTTTTTGTTTTTTTTTTTTTAATATTTTTACCTAATTATTTTATTAAAGCAAAAAAGTCTAATAAAATGGAATCGACCTATTTATCTATACTTGGAAACTACAATGAAAATAATTGGTATAATAAATTACGTATTAATTGCAAGTTGTTTATTGTTTGAAAATACTTTTAGTATAACTTGTTATTTATTATTATTATTTGTATTAATTAAAAATGTAATCAATTGCTAGAATCCTAGTGATTCTATACACGGTTCTACGTAAAGCTTTGCGTAAAAAAATATTTAAGAAATTTTCACTTCGTCACTAGTTCTCTTGCTATTGCCACGCGTAATTTTGTCACTTGCTAAACTATCACCTTGTAACTTTTGAATATGCATTACTATATTAATTATGCTAATTATTGGTTTGTTGAGAATGATGGAAATTACAGTATTATGTGGTGGAATTTGGATTTGACATTCGCTGGCTGCTACCGCGGCACGCGTACTTTGCTAATTCGGCTCGTACGCGGTTATCAGTATATTAACCTAACCAATATCGTCATTATATTGTTTTGTACTAGCTTTCTTCCGCGACTCCATTTTTAATTGTCATTCCTGCGACTTGCTTTTTTGCGTACTCATACAAATACGACATCTTAAACTAGCGCAATTAAAACTCTCGTATATACTTATGATTATCAGTCAATCGATTTAGTTGGGAAATAAAACGCATGGAAATATTTTTACGCGAAACATAGGATGGAAATCAAAATATTTTGCGAAACGTTGTATGAGTAATGATAATCTATATTAGGCGAAAATGCGGGACACGAGCAAAGGGGAAAGAGCACTCTACATAGGTACACATTTGTGCATTTAAAAAAGGGCTTAATATAGGAAGTATTTTATTTTTAACTAAAGAAACATTAAGATTTTTCACGGATAGAATGTCGTTTATGTTACAATCCACAACAAAATCTGTAGTTTATATTATACACATTTTTTGCTCTTTAATAAATACTGTACATAGATATAGTATCTAAAGATTTTCATATAAGTACTAAAAATGCGTTTTCCTGCTTATACTTTGTAATTATCGAGTTATATTACGTACTTTTTTATTTTAAAACATTTTATTTATTAACAAAATAATATACAATATGTCGAAAATAATAATGTAATAATAAAAACAAAACAAAAATTAGTACTTAATCAAACATTGCGCAGGGAGCCTTAAATTAAATAAATAAGTTAAGTACAATCTTTTTTTAAAAGAAACTGACTAATTAATCTTCACCGATTCTAACTGCATTGTTCAAAACAATACGGTGACGTAGGTATTTCGTTTTAAATGGGGAATAACATATCTTGGATTTGTATTACGACTGCAACCTTCGTATAAGTACTTAAATTGTATATTAACATAATGTCATACCCATAATCTCTTTCGGACGGGTGAGCTAAAAATCGGAATACTGCTTTTGCGCTGTTGTTGTAATGAAATAGGTACCTATATCTCGTAACTTTGTGAGTTTAGAGGACTCTATTAAGTATCAATGAAAGT
Source organism: Pectinophora gossypiella (assembly GCF_024362695.1). Lineage (NCBI taxonomy): Eukaryota > Metazoa > Arthropoda > Insecta > Lepidoptera > Gelechiidae > Pectinophora > Pectinophora gossypiella. Next base: position 7,989,688 of record NC_065410.1, read on the forward strand.
AGGTCGACTCAACAAGTGTTACGTTACGTATATAATTATATGTCTTTTTGATATAAACTCACGCTCGTAATCCCTAATCGGGTGGGCAGAGTCACAAGTAATGATACCAAGTCCCAAGATGGATGTAAACTTTTCTTCTAAGTACTTAGGTTAAAAATAAATAAAATCTTTACTGCAAATAACCATTGACTCATATGTGTCAGTAAATGACTTATTTCTAGTGTTAGTATAAAATAAAAAGAACAGAACATAATCAAAAACTTATACTGCATTTGGGCACGTGTAGCCCACTGCAGTCACGCGAATAGGGGCTCTCGTTCACGATCGAACAGAGAACAAGGGACTGAAAAAATAAACGCGCTCAGTTTCTTATATTTCCGGCCAATTGACCATGTCGTTAAATCCTACAGTGAGATTGTGTCCATTCTAACATGATGGACCATTATAACGACGTTGATCACCTGTCAGAAGTTCTAAGATAAAGGTATAACTTTATAAGGACACATCAGGACTTCGAATCAAAAGTGGTTGCAACCGGTTTCCGGATTATTTTTACCTCTACTTACTCGCCGCATTAGGGATTTCGCTTGTGAGATTTACGTAGTAAGTATTTACTTAGTGGTGAGATAAGGTAACCTTAACAATTTGTATTTGTACATGATACAAGAAAACCAGGCATACTCACATTTCAAGTTTACCTCAGCTGACGTCATCCCACCGCGACAAATGTTTTTAATTTACTTTGCAAGGCAATTTTGAACTTTTAGTAAATTATTGACTTACAATTTTAATGATTTTAATATATTTAGTCAGTAATTCATTTAATTTTCAATAATAACATTTACGTCCTTGGAATGTGGGAAATACCAATTTAATGGTAACACTTACGTCATTAAACGGCTAGCAATGGCGGCTTTTCGTAGAACACAAACATGTACCTTTTTCAATTAAGTAAACCATGCACATAACTTGAAAAGGGTCTTGTTATTAAGATGTTGGAATATTATCGTGAAGTGCGAGTCAATCTCCGCACCAAGGGTTCTGTTTACAGCATAATAGTTACAAAATCATGGCTTTTCTTTGATTCAACTTCGAACTACATAATCAAGTTTGTTTTTAAACGATTTTCGATTATTACTAGACATCTAATAAACTAGGTAAGTAGTTAAAGTTGAGCATCTTTTTTAGCAACCATCGACCTTTTCTAACATTTTGGTTGGAACCCTAAAATGATGTTGATTTCTTTAATTTTCGATGAGTAAATTAGTTTTGCAAGTTTTAAATTGTAGCAAGGTATAATGTAAGTACCAATAATATTATGTATAAACATACTTGCAGCATGTGATGTGGGGAACCGGTTTATTGTATAGTATTGCTAATTTGATATAATATCTGTTACAAAGTATATTGAACTCTCTCCGTCCAGTTTTTCACAATCTGACTTTCCAACAGAAGGTTAGGTCTTATATCTCCAAAAACATATTAACCGGGCTTATGAGTTTCTTAACTAGGTACTTATATATAACGTTTTTCTTTTTAATAAATTTTAAATGATTTCGAATTTTATCTGAATGATTGTTACAACAATCATGTTGTTGTTGTTGTTGTTATTGATGGGTTGTTGTTGTTGTGTTGTTGGTTGTTGTTGTTTATTATTGTTTATTGTTGCAGCTATGGCTGACCCTCAGTGCGTCTCTGGCGTTCCTGATCATTGGCTTGGTGCGAGGGTACTCTTCTTCCTCCATACCCTCCATTGAGAAGTACGACCCCAACATCATACAGTCTAGTGAACAGAAATCATGGATCGGTGAGTAACGACATTAGCACGTGTACATAATAGCATGTTACTAGCACATTAGGCCCTCCCGACCTTTAGAACAACCAGTTGAACTATGGGTAACTTTTCTTCTCCGTAGTACAACCAGTTGGACATCGCAGTTGTACCACGGGTCGGGAGGGACATTAGGTACGTCTCTGCTGATGGTCCAATTGTCTAGTCAAATGACAAGTACTCGAATCTACAACCCTGTACTTTAGGCGCAGGGATCTTTTTTTATTGCTCTAGAGCAATAAAACCGCCCAAATTGTACTGTTTATGTGTTATCTCTGATTGTTGAAATTTAGTTCTGTGCAATAAAGTATATTTGATTTGATTTGTTCTTTGCGCGCAATTTGTGGTCGCGTCGGAATTTTAATAAAATGAGCACATATCATTCTATATGCTTTTTTACAACATCACACAATTTTTAAAATACAATTTTAGTTAGAGCTAACTTCAACTTTATGGTTTATGGCAACCAGTATTAAAAAATAAGGGTACTTACTTACATTAATAAATGTCAATTTCTAATCTTCTTTTCTCGTGTGGGTTGTGAGGTGGATTACCAACCTCATCAACCCTGGTGTCAGGGTTACTATTGAGCCGCCAAAGCCCCTGACATGACTCATGTAACGACTACGTACATACATCAGTAAGTAGTAACCGGGACCAAGGGCTTAACGTGCCTTCCGAAGCATGAATCGCCTTACTTTCGGACAATCAGCTGATCAGCCTTTAATGTCCTAACCAAACTAAGGATGACAAAGTGATTTTTGTAAACGTAATAAACGTATTATCTATTTATCTATCTTGATATGTCCCCACTGGGGTTCGAACCCAGGACCTCCGGATCGTGAGCCCAACGCTCAACCATTGGACCACGGAGGCCGTTTCTAATTAATAAGTTGTTATCATCTGATAAAGATGTAAAGGCCTGATAATAAGTTGTTTCCCATGAACAGATTAATAATACGTAGATAGGTTCTCGTTTAGAAATGGTTCGGACCATAGTGCTGTCGATAATAACCCCTTCGAAGTAACTATTTATCTCGCTTCTAGAATTTTTAGATATTATATTTTTATTATACATATATCACTTTCTGAAAGCATAGCGTCTGGACTGAGCGTTTACTACACTGAATTTTCCTTCAGGACTGCCTAGTATCACTAAAGCGTAGAACAGGCTGATGGGTTACTTATGCCCTCTTCATACTACTATACTATACATACTATTTATGAAATACTGTTGCTGGTTATGGGCTGGTAATCAGTCACCTTTCAGTATGTTAAGACCATCTTGTGGTACCCTCCTAACCGTTTATCCCTTCTCAGTTAATAAGTGATAAAATATTTATTGTCTTAAATTTCGTTAGGAAGATACATGAGATATATTATAACGATGACATGATGTGGTAAATAAAATTAGCTACTCTAATAGTAGACCACATTTGCATGCAATTACTCTGCAAAACTACATGCAATTATTTCCGATACACGCAAGCTAAAATGACATCAATTTCATTTACTTAACAATTTTTCCACGGTCAACAAATTAAACAACATTATGAATATACACAATACACAGTTCAAATGGAATCATTGAAAGATGATTTATATAGAAATACTTACGCAAGTGCACACCCCGAACACTTCATACAGAAAACTTTGTTTGACAAAGACACTACATAATTAAAGTTATCGTGCACGTCTGTCGCCCGCCCGTAGGATTGAAGACTAAAGTACGACCGAGGGGGGGGGTGAGGCTAACCTACTGTACCATCAGCGCAGCCGCTGGTGAGGAGCGGAGAGTTGCCGTTCTATACGTATCTAATTTCACTATACGTAACTACCTACGTGAAAACCGTCACTTGTCGTCAGGGGTGAGTCGACTGCGACACCTTAAATGAAAGTCCCACGGCTGAGTTCATGTTTCTCATCATCCCCTCACGACCGGTGGCTGCGCACGCTGATGCTGACCGCACCCATTCGGGCGGCCGGCTAGATTTTTCTAATTTCTATGGTTTCTCAAAGAGTTCTGTGTATTCCAACCACTTTCCAGTAGCTTAATATACTAATCGCTGTTACTGCTGTAGGAGCGATACCACCTCTAGGTGCGTTCGTGGGCAGCCTGCTGTCGGGTCAGCTGATGCAGCGGGCCGGCCGGCGGCGCACGCTCTTGTTGACCGCGCCCATGTGGGCGGCGGGGTGGCTCCTCCTGGGCTTCGCCAAACATCTGCCACTGGTGCTACTTGGTAGAGCCATGACGGGGCTCTGTGTCGGCTTCGTGCTTGCTCCTGTACAGGTTTATGTGAGTATTTCGTCTATATTATCTTATAGTTAAAAGAGAGTAGCAAGATCGTTAAACACTAATGCTTGACACTACGAATTATAAGATTGGCTTATTCTAGACGCGACTAGAATGCAACGTGTCAGTGTTTAAGTATTGAGATGGATATTATAATAGTATTACCATGCTATCCCTAATCTATTACCCTGTACCTCCTCGAGAGACCATAATTCAGAGACCACCAACATTCATAATTTGAACACAAAAAGTTCCTAAATGTGGCAGAATTATAAAGAAAAAGAAATAACTGGCCGAAGTTGATAAAGAAAATGCCGCGGTTTATTTTGAAAAAAAAAAGCGTTTAAAAAGTATTATTAATTGGCTATTAAGTAAGTTTTTGAATTAATTCAGCCATGAATTTAAAATAAATATAATCGATTTTATAAAAATGCTTACGAGAAAATGCGTGTTTTAAATATTTAATTTGATTAAATTTGTAGAATATGATCTTGGGTTAATTTTGTTCCCATGAACCGTGACTTGTTTATTGATGACCATGTCCCGCTTTATTTTTGTGATTTATTTCTTTACCTTTAGTATATTTTTAATCAATTTATAGTTTATATGGAAATAATTTGTTAAAATATTTGGTTTGAATGTTTGCCACATTCAAAGTTTCAAGGTAGGTAATAAAATAATTAGGTTGTATCTAGTAACGTGTAAGTTTTTTCATAGAGGTATAATAATTCACTACATTTCTTTTTATTAATTCTTTCTACGAATAATATTGCGTACTGGTAGTAAGCAATGCATACATCGTGGGGAATGCTGATTCAAAGCTTTATCTAAATTGCAAATTTATTTAATACCTATTGAAAAGGCACTTAAAACTTAGGTGCTTTGCCGGTATAAAAAATCAAATCTAATTATCATCGTTGTCAGCTAACATTAAATATACTTACCTAAAATTCTATATTATTCGTTTTCAATATTTGCAAATCTATTTTACATACTTACCTACTAATTTTAGGTAATTAAGTGAGAACTTAGGACAATACTGTCATTTGAACAACGTTATAATTGGTTATGATGATGTAATATTCAAACTAACCTCTGTGTTAGCTTGTGACTGAAAATCAACTACAAATATTTATTTAGGTATAAATTGTCAAAGACCTTTGAAAGTACTTTATTTATAAGTACTTATAATTAAAGCTGCATGAGTCGAGAACCCGTTGCCTCTATCTATCTGTGAAGATAATAACTGGCGCCAAAGGTGAATGAAAAAAGTAATGCTTTTAAAAAGTTTTATTATAGGTTCTTATGGGGAAATATGGTATTAAGTAATTGTTTTACTCGAACGGCTATAATAAGTAGGTACTTTATAGAAATGGTGAGCAAATTAGAACTGCAGGAATTGGGATTGCAATAATATTTATTACACATAAAACATAAGTAAAATTGAATAATTAATTACGAGGTAGGTAAGTGGTTCACCAACCGGTCTCCTGAGGTTATAATGGTGATGGCGTATCCAATGTCATGATAACATAAATCAACTACCTACCTCAAGTACCTATACTTACTATACGTATATGTAGTTAAAATAGTCAAGTTATCATTATCATAATAAGATTTTTTGTTAATACCTAGTAAATAGATTTTTAATGCTCCGCGTGGACTTTTATTCGTTATAGTTCGACATGTCTGTCTGTCTATAAGACATAGTCATTATCTAGGTTTATCTATTTTGGTTTTGATAGATAATTATGTTCAATAAACCATCATACAAATGTACGTACAGTACAATCATTGTGCACTAAAATAAGTATAGATACAGACATATTAAGTATGATATTGGCCCCGATTCCTGCAGACACCACCTAATTTTATTTTAAGTTATATCCGTCATTTTCATATCCGTCGAAAAGGAAAGAGACGGATGATTCATAGCTCTTAACTTTAGGAAGAATGAGTAAATGAATGAATAACCCGGGCGAATCAAAAAGGTACGTCGCTGGTATGCAATCCGTTTGACGTGCTGTCTACTTAACTGTGTCGGGTTATTGACTGATGTAAAATTTTTAGACGGTTGGTTTAGATTTGTGCTTAAAATTGACGTGTGTTCCATAAATTTTATGCTTGTCGATTACCCGTCCCTTTCCTTTTCGGCGGATAAGAATGTGACAGATATAACTTAAAATAAAATTAGATGGTATTTACAGGAATTAGCACCATTAGCGTACTGTCAGGGCGAGTGGTTGCTTATGTTATATCCTATATTCACGGTAATTAATGCTTCTATGTACATATTTGAGATCAAGCCTGTTTCCCGTTTGCACTGGCATAGGGACCATGGAATTCCACTTATAACGTTCCTCTCATCAAAGTCTTCAAGTACCTGTACTCGCTGGTTTAGAGCCACTCCTGACCCTTGATGTTTCTATATACGGTTTGTACATAGTGTATTCTTCAACGACTTGCAGGTGAGCGAGTGCTGCGACCCAGAGATCCGCGGGCGGCTGGGCTCTCTGCCCACCCTGTCGATGTCTTTGGGCATCTTGATCTCCTACACCGCTGGAAACTGGCTCTACTGGCGGTACCTCGCGTTCTTCTCCGCTGTCTTCTGTGGTTAGTATACGTAGCTTTATATATGTGCCACTGCTGAGCACAAGCTTTAGCTATTGACATTAATCAACCGGAGGAGGTAAAGCCATCACCCTGGTTCACGTTGCTGGTTGGTAGAATTAAGCTAAGTAACAGACGTTCGTGCGGCTTGAAATCTCTGGCATATGAGTTAGTTTTTACCAGGTCAAATACCCCCGCACACCCGTAGTGAAACAGCGTTGTGTCCAGTGGACATTCTCCACTAAGGTCGGTAATGGGATGAGTCAAGCATTTATTTATGTTAAAAACATAAACTGTCGTTAAGGCTTTAAAGCACAAAGCTTTGTAAACTTTGAATTTTTGTACTAGGGCGGAAATTTTCGAGATTGTATGCACTCGTTTACAGAAGCATTCGCTGCATCGCGGATTCATGGTAAATTTCCGCTTACCAACTTAGTAGCTACGTACCTGGTATCGACTTTTTATACTAGGTTTTTTGATTATTATTTGTTTGTATATATATATATATATATATTTACAAACTGGTGTTTAATAAAGCAGCATGTATTGTCACCAGGAGCCCTCTTTATGGCGCTGCTACCGCTACCAGAGTCCCCGGTGTGGTTGGAGGCACGGGGCGAAGGCTCAGCCGCCGCCGTCAAATGGCTGCACCTTTCCGCACGTGCCACCGCCGTTGTAGAAGATGATGATAATCCGTAAGTAAATATTATAATATTAAAATATTTATTATAATATATTATAATATTTGATAAAAGTACCTGCCTTTATTTATGTTCGCCTGGCAAATTTACAGTAGCAGATATTATGGACGTTCAATTGCTAAATTAATTAGGCAGGCGTGCTCAAAGTTGCACAAACCCATTTCACAGAATAATAATAGTACAAGTAGCCTGTTCGTACATTGTAATAATTATGAAGGATTGTATTTTAACAAACTCATGTCCGTGACACATTATTTAGAAAATGTTTATTATTTTCCGACTACGTCATAAGAGCGTATGTTCTAATCATAACACTGAAATAAGTCAAATGACTGCATAAGTCAAACCATCACCTATGTAAATGGGGCTTAAAGGAGTCACCATACTGTGAATGTGGTCACCCGGACCAAACCATATCTCACATAGTGAACGAGTGCCCTCTGCACCGGTTCCCAGGTGGTATAGCCGAACTGCATTGTGTGACGGATGCAGCAGAGACTTGGTTGGGGGAGCTTAAGCTGGATATTTGATCCAAGCAGGATATTTGTCTGCCATACGCATTATTATTATTATAACACTGAAAATCCGTGGTTCTCTTTTGTAATTTAAATCTGACGATACCTATTGATTGACGGTTCACTTGCATATAAATTATTAAACATATATGCTTATTTCCAGAAAATCAGAGAAGTCTCCTGAAGTCCCGAGCCTGTTCACGCGGCGCGTGTTCTTCTCGTCTGCAGTGCTGAAGCCGTTGGTGGTGGGGTTCGCGCTGCTCTTCTTCCAGCAGTTCAGCGGCATCGACGCTGTTATCTTTTTCACCGTCGAAATCTTTCAGAACTCTGGTAAACGTTTTATGCCATCTATTTTAAGCGCATCGTTTCACAACATGCATGGGTCCGGGTCCAGGTAATCGAAATGTTTTCAATTATAGACTTTTATTGGCCGATATTTCAATACGTAGGTAGGTGGTCCTTGTAGGTACGAAAAGCTAAAACTTAAAGTCATCATCATCATGTCTTCCAAACCATATCTGGCGACGGCGACTCTCAAATCGGTATCGTTGTTGTGGTAGGTTCTGTTGTGCCGTGCGAAACTGAAAAACATAAAGTAAAGTATAATGAATTAAATGAAATAACCTCCAAACAACGATTCTTGTAGTGCTAAATCAAATGATCTACGGGACCTGTTTAATAGTCTAGGAGCTTAATTATGTAAAAGTACTAAATGTTAAAAAAGTCAAACTTGCAGGCAGCAAACTGGACGCGATGACAGCCACCATAATAGTGGGTTTGGTGCAGTTGCTTAGCAACGCGGTGAGCACGCTGCTCGTAGACACGGCTGGCAGGCGACCGCTGTTGCTTCTGTCTGCAGCTGTCATGTGCGCCTCTATGCTGGCTATGGGCGCCGCGTTCTACTTCGAGTTTGAGCACGAGACCTGGCTTGGGTGAGTCCGCACTCTAGGTTTGAGCGTTAGCCGTTTAGTTTACGGCTTGGAGCCGGTTCCAGTTTAGTGACACTGCCTAGAATTCGACGTTTGACTGACCGTGTTCATTGATGACGTCATGATTGTATAGTTTCATACAAATCGCTATTGATGTATGTTACTATACAAACCAATGATGTATTGTTGTATGTTACTATCCAATTGCATAGAAAGTTTTTATTTACATGTAATTTCTTATTTGACCAGACTAGGTTGTTAACTATCCTATTTTGTTAGGGGAGCTTATGGAATTATAGTATACTTACACAATAATCTTAATTACATCACACTGACAAGCAAAGGCTATTTACAAGCTACCACAAATAATTGTACATAAGACAGCTATGAGTTACTAATGTATTAACATATATTGTAATATTGATTATACCTTTATCGCACTGTCTCCGACTATAATACGAGAATTTAGCAAGTTTTTCACCCTAACATTGCCTGGAAGAAATTTCTGTTTAGCAATAAGGCCGCCGATTGTCACTTTGTATTTTGCATTGTATTGTAACCTGTTCTATCCGCAGGTATCTGCCAATAGCATCACTAGTAGTATTCATGGTGGGGTTCTCGCTGGGGTTCGGCGGGTTGCCGTTCCTGCTGCTCGGCGAGCTGTTTCCGGCGCACCACCGCGAGCAGCTGTCCGCGCTCGCCAGCGCCGTCAACCTGCTCTCCATGTTCACCGTCATCAAGTCCTACCATGCTCTTGATGTAACTATTGCTATTTGATTCACCATTTTTAAGTATACAGAGTGTTATTGACATCGCAACGAATACTGAGGGGGATGATTCCGACCATGGCTCTGAGTTAATATCAAGTGGAATTTTCCGTTGCAAAAGTATGGAACTGAAAATAATTTAAAACACCACAAACATTTTCATAAATTTTCCGATAGGAAATTGCACTTTTAGTTTTCGTTACGATGTCACTAACACCCTGTATATTTATCATCTAAATATATAAAAGGAGAAACTGACTGACTGACATATCAACGCACAGCCTAAACGGCTAAACGTAGGCACTTGAAATTTGGAAGGGACGAAGCTTAGGTACCGTAGAGGTGCACTAAGAAAGGAATTCCCGAAATTCCCACGGGAACGGGAATTAGCGGGAAAATCCTTTTGTATGAAAAATCTAAACCGCTTAAGTTAGACGCTTGAAATTTGGCATGCAGGTACCTTAGTTAAATTAAAGCTTAGTTGCAACAGGATATTGCAAAATTCCCACGGAAACGGGAGTTAGCGGGAAGAAACATTTGTATGAAAAAAATCGAAACCGCGTAAGATAGATGTTTTCAATCTAGCATGCATGCATACTTTAGTAAATATAAAGTTTAGTTATGGCTGTATTTTGAAAAATGGGAGTTAGCGGGAAAAAAATATATGAAGAAATCTAAACTGCATAAGTGAGATGCTTGAAATTCGATATGCACTCCCACACACACAAAGATCTCTCTTTTATAACACGCCACGCGGACGAAGTCGCGGGCAAAAGCTAGTTAAAAATATACTGTAACAGGTTGTTACGTTATGCAAAGTATGACGGACCTATATTACTCAGATTGGTAAGAGAAAGCACGATTATTTCATTACATAGCATAACTGTATCCCATTTGGGGTAATCAGATGTACATCCATCTTAAGATGAACTAAGTACCTACACCTCATCGAGCTTTCTGTTAGGCCAACGTGATAGGCGGAGAGTCATATCACCGTCGAGGTCGAGCCAACTGTGTTAGATCCTAATTAGTGCTGCTTACCTACGAGTAGCACGTTCGACCATTAAAAGATTTATTTTTGTTTATTAGTGTTTGTAATACGTATTAGTTCGAATCGTCACGATCGTTTTCTTCGATTCGTCATTTGTCTTTTTCTTTTTCAGAATTTCTTAACACCAGCGGGAACATTCTGGATGTATGCATGTTTCTGTGCGATCGCATTCTTTTTCGTGCTGTTTGCAGTGCCTGAGACTAAAGGCAAGTCACTGGCTGAAATAGAAGAACACTTTCGAGGAAAAAAGAAATCTCAATCTATACAAATATCTACAATTTCATAAGAAATACAATAAAATTATAGGCAACGTTATCGGTTGAAGAACGAAGGACGATAATAACAATTTTTAAAAAAGATCCCTATCCATCCATAGGGAAGGCCCGTGCCCCAGCAGTGGGGATGTTAATGGCCTGGTGATGAAAAATCATCAGATGAAAAAAAATGGATAGTTAAATCGATATTCTTTTAAAATTAAGACAAAAATATAGTCCATGCTAAAAGTGCCATATTTTATGGTTCGATTTTTCTCTGACGTACTACGTATTACATCGGGTTCAATAATAAACACCTAATTAGTTTTAGACAGACTGTCTGTGATCACCAGTTAGTAAGTAGATCTAGGCTGTGTTCATCGTGTATGTAAACTGAAATTATTATGTTTTAATTTAATATAAGTCCCCGATTCAAGATTACGTAAATTATGCAATGAATTACTTACGTAATTTATTAATAACTGTATTTAAAATTTACGTAGTTTTTATTAGAGAAAATTTATATATTACGTATGTGTTAGTAATTATTAGTAAAAATTGTAAGATAATTAAAGGGTTAGTGCCAATAAATAATAATAAGTATAAACGTGAGTTATTATTTAATGTTATTTTTACATACGTACAGTTTTTTATAGAAGTTCGAATACCAGCACGGGCACCAATAATTTTCAGGATTTGTTTTCGAATACGTGTTTGGATTATAAATGATTATCGTGTATTCAGTAGTGAAAAAAAAACATCGTGAGGAAACCCACATTCCCGAGAAATGAGTTTTGGAGGTATGTAACCTAACCTGAATTAGGCTGGTTTTCCCTTAGCGGGTTGGAAGGTTAAACAGGTAGTCGCTCTTGTAAAAAACTGGACCTGTTACATCTTCAGGCTAGGTAAGCGGATCTCGTGAAAAACGGGATAACACTAGGGGGATGATGAGTTATTTGTAAAGCTATGATTTCCTTCACTTTCACTCATAAACAAATAAGGCTATTTTGTACGTGACTTAGTGTAGGTTCGCCATGGATTGCATTAACTACTCGGCCGGATGAGAATAAGGAAACTTAGTACCTATCCAATCTATCTTACATGGATGCACATTCATATTTTATTGCTAACTAGCGACCCGCCCCAGCTTCGCTCGGGTGAGCTGAGAAGAATGCTGAGGAAAAAATTAAATTATTTACGAAATCACATTAAAAACCTCAAAATAACAGTATTTCTCCACTATTTAATGGATGTTATCGTAAACCTTTCTCTTGAATCACTCTATCTATTAAAAAAAACCGCATCAAAATCCGTTGCGAAGTTTTAAAGATTTAAGCGTACATATGCATACTATAGGGACAGAAAAAGCGACTTTGTTTTATATTATGTACTTAGTGATGGCTGCAAGTTATCTTCTGGCGGCACATATTCACGCTGCGTTTTGTCTATGATAGGCATGGAGAATGAATCAGTTCCAGCGCTAAAGCACTGTGGATCAGTCATTTTATTAGAATCCGACTTAACTAAGAGGATCTGATTTGCATTAAATTCGTAGGAATTCCATTGTTCTAATTGAAAGATTCGGCAAGAGAATTTGCACGGTTATCAATCTTTGTTATTTATCAGTGGGTGTGATTGCAATGGAAGTTGTATTGACTTAAGTACTATACCGGGTGTTAGTGACATCGTAACGAATACTGAAAGGGATGATTCAGACCATGATTCTGAGTTAATATCTAGTGGAATTTTCCGTCGCAAAATTCATGAAATTTTGAGTTTTGTTTTTAATTATTTTCAATTCCATATTGTGCTTTTAGCTGCATAGAACCCAAATTTCAATAAAAAAAACAATAATGACAAATTATCGAAAATTTTCGATGTAATGGAGACAACAGCTGCTCGAACGGGTCAACGGCCACACGCACCGCGCCGCGCGCCCCGCTCCGCACGCCCCGCTCCGCGCGCCCCGCGCCGCACGCCGGCGGCGCGGCGGCGGCGCGGCGGCGGCGCGGCGGCGGCGCGGCCTACAAAGTAGGCACTACGAACCGATCCTATTTTTTTCTCTGTCTATCGTAAATTATAAATTTATTTTATTCTTATTCTTAAATGGACGGATAATCAACAGGCATAAAATTTATGGAATACACGTCAATTTTAAGCAGAAATCTAAAACAACCGACAGAATTAAGTTACCAGCGAGATACCTTTTTGATTCGACCGGGTTATTCATTCATTTACTCATAGGAATCAGGGCCATTATCTACCTAAAACAGTTGAAACAGTAAATAATTGTATTCTTTGTTGTCATTAGAATAACTAACAACCAACTAACACAACCACCACAGATTAGGTAATTAGTTACCTACTATGTCAACCATCCACCAACTTAGTATGTAAGTACCTACGCAAAACCTCGCTACACAAAAATCGAAAATAAATAAATCTTTTAGATCAATACCCATTATTGTTACAAAGCAAGACCTATCGGTACTATCGCTAGTATCGATCTAAATGTACTATCACTACTTTCGATAGTTTAGACAATTTTCAAGTTCAACAATTGATAATCTACCTATCGATAGTTCGGCAACTCCGCCGCGTAGGCAATGTCGGCCGGCATGTTCAAAGAAAAAAATTGTCCGAGTGGAGTGATCTTATTTTTCTTGTTACATGTTGGTACCGTACCGAGGTACTAAGTACTAAGTTATTCGTAGTTTTAAATCTCATTGTTAAATCATCAGTAAAGAACTAATTAAACCTATCCTGTTCTGTGTACAATATTCATGTAACGGCTACGTGCTTACATAAGTACCTAGTAGACGGGAGCAACGACTTAACGTACCTTCCGAAGCACGGATCATTTTACTTTCGGACAATCAGGTGATCAGCCTGTAACGTCCCAACCAAAGGCCTTATAAACAGATTTTTGTGATATGTCCCCACCGGAATACGAACCCGGACCCTCCGCATCCCATCGCTCAACCACTGGACCACATAGGCCAAGAAGGTTCTAAGACATAATTAAAGGATCCTGGGACGCAAGACCTCCGAGTTAGGGCTTGTTTGATCTGTCTTGATGGATACTCGGACGTGAATAGCCTCACGGATCAAGGGCAACGCGCGCCAATAAAGTAGGCATTACGAACAGATACTAGGTATTTCTTTGAGTTGATAGGTATCAAGTGAAGTTTCCTGTCGCCAAATTCATAAAAATAATAGATTTTTTTCAGTCCCATATTGTGTTTTAAGCTGCATAGAACGCACATTTAAAATAAACAAATAAAAATTACTAATTATTAAATTTTATCAATGTCATCAATAATAATAATAACGTATCTACAACTTCAGCTATGCGCAGGTGAATAGCCGGCGCACGGGTCAAGGGCAACGCTCGCCAATAAAGTAGGCATACGAACAGATACTATTTCTTTCTCTGTCACTTGCACCATAAACATACTTCTCTCTCTCTCTCTAGTCGTCGGCTCGACGCGGCCGCGGCCGGTGCGTCGTCGGCGCCCTTAGTCGGCGCCTTTGATGCTTTGCGCTAACGCCGCCGCGCGCTTCCGCTCAGTCGAATACTAAGCTTGACCCGAATCGCGTGATGTTTTTCGAGGATATTTTTTTCGTGTTTGTGAGTGTTTGTTTCATTCTGTAAATGAGTAGTGTCGACTATGATGATAGATCATAGACCATTTACTGCGCAAAAGTATGGAAGATTGTTGATGTTTATTAAAGAGCAAGGTGTTGTGTTTGTGAGTGCGTGTGATACCTACCTACCGCGGAGGAAACGCAATGTTGCATACCTACGTGACGTGACATGTTCTAGGGTACCTACCTAGGTACTTCATCCGAAGGAATAACAATTAAGGTAAGGCAAGAGTAGGGTTTTTATTGTTAATAAGTTAGGAACGTTTTAATAACTGGTAGGTAGGTACCGTGCGTGAAAAATCGTGGCAGTAGGTGTTCTACTTCAACAAACAACATTTTTAAACGTTGAACCACTACTAAGCATCTAAATACAAGAGAATGAAAACTCCTACCTAGATATCAACATCGTATCTCACACGCGTAACGTAGCCGCGCGTAAGTTTAGCGTCTGTGTGGCGCGTTGTTCGACTTACATTGCGGCACAGTAAAAATTGAAAATCTTAATTAAACATTTGCGACAAGAAAAACACCCACCATCGTTTTTAGTACAATATAATAGGCGTTCCATTTTTTTTTTTCGTTACGATGTCACTAACACCCGTTATATTATGTTTGTAAGTTGAAACATTGATGTTATAATATGTTGCTTTGAGCAATCCGACGAATATGCCAGACTAAGTAATACCAAAAGCGGTAAGGCTTTATTACGTAGATACACAAGTCACGCTTGTAATTCCCAAAGAGATGAGCAGCTTTGCAAGCAACATACAGCCACACTTGGTGTTGATATCCAACGATGAAAATACAGTGGGCTTTACACATACTGGGCTAAACATATACATATGACACTGTTTGTGTAATATATTGATCATAACCATTGCACCATCTTGCGCACGATTCACACTAACTAGCGAGTGAAGATGTACTGCGCTCACGGAGCCCGATATACGTCGCAATAGATTCTGCATTGATCTAATGTGTTCTTGGAAATCTAGATCATTGGTTATATCTACAATCATAATACATATAGGTAACAAATTATCATTCATTCTTCATTTATAATACTTTGTATTGATCTATTGTGATCTTAGCGATCTAGGTCATTAAGTATAAGTAGTCTTATATCGTGTGGGTTATGAGGTGGATGATGATGATGATGATCTCTCCGACCGATTTCGGCCATGGCGACCACTTCGACTCCTAGTCGGCACGACGCTGATGCGCCCGAAGATGGCTTATGTAGCCTATCTTTACAGTGAACTCCCGCGCACAGTGAGGGCACGTGAGCACAACCAACCAACCAACCTCATCAACCCTGGTATCAGGGTTATTATTATTATTGAGCCGCCAAAGGCCCCTGACGTGACTCTACGTACAATACGTACTTACATCAGTAAGTAGTAACCGGGACCAACGGCTTAACGTGCCTTCCGAAGCACGGATCATCTTACTTCTGGACAATCAGGTGATCAGCCTGTAATATCCTTACAAAACTAGGGAAGTCTTGTCTGCGCTGCTAGGGATTAAAGGTGTCCGTTTATAATAGTACAATGGAACTGGTTTGATTTGCATTTATAAGCGAAAAAATTGTGTTAAATATCTAATTGTTGTAAGGTATTGAAAAAGGTTTCTAAATGCAATTATAATAAATTAGCTCTACGTCACCTCTAGGTATCCTGTAAAAGACAAATCGTGAAGTTACCTATTACTAGTATTTAGTATCGATCGCCATCGACTCGCAAAGAAGAAGACCTATTACTATGTAAATATGTAAAAAAACATATAGGATTATTTGCAAAAAATAGCGATCGGCACATTGTTAATACCAGGAATAAAAATAAACTTGCTTCACAAGTCAGTCGATTACATAACATTACAAAATCTTTTAAGGGGCAATGTATACGTTTTTACAATAAGATTCCCATTGACATTCAGAATTTGCCTTTCAATTGTTTTAAGACAGTAGTTAAACAGAAACTTTACAAAAAAGGTTTATTATAAAGTTAGTGATTATTTAGAAGATATGAATGCATGGGATTAACTGTCTGAGAACTGATATTAGGCAGCTAAATTACTCAATTGTATACCAATATTTTATGTTTTTTTTTTAAAGAACGTCTAGGGCCCTGTGCCGAGATTTTCTTGCAGCTTCTTTTCCCCGGCTATACAGGTTGTGAGAAGCTGCAGTAGTTTTAGGCGGATGAGACGTTCGTTATGTAAAAATTGACGATTCAAAGTGTAACTATGTTACCTACTTACTAAATAAAGATATTTTTGAATTTGAATTTGAATATGCATGGCATAATATTGTTCTGTACTAAAACAAGCATCCCCTGGGTAGCAACAAAAGTAATTAGTGCCGTATTTTCTAATGCATAAATTCCAGTCAGTTTTTTAGTGAGCTTATGATGACATGTGTCTGGTAATTAAAAAAGTTATTTTAACAAAAGACGTGTGTGTGTGTTCAATAGTTAGGTGTATTAAATTAAAGGTTAAATAATCTAAAAAATATACCAATAAGTCGAACTACTTATTTTTTAAGGTAAAGTTAATTACTTTACCTTGTGTGTCCAGATCATGAACAAGAGTCTTAAATATCAGTGGTTTTAGAAAGGAGACGTTTTGAAAACAAATGAGGACCTAGAAGCAAATGATTAATTGAAGGAGGTTGGCGAGTTGTCACGTATCAGTCGTTAGTGCCGCGAGGTATCCCACGGCAGCGGCAGATGCACGAAACTAAACGCAGAGACACGACACGCGTGCAACGCTTGCATTACCATTGATATCACGCTCCCAACTGAACCCTATATAAACTCGAGCTATTCAAATTTAATGTATTCCAAAGCCAAATCTTAATAAAGACGCGTCATTTTACAGCCACTAGCTTTAGGATTTCATGAGAATATTTCGGCAATGATTTTAGTAAGTATATGTTTTCAATGTTAGCTTTGTTGTAACTTTGAAGTTTGTTTAACCTTGCGATTATATTTCAGTGGATAGTCTGGTTGAGCGCTCTGGCGTGGACGATCAGATGTGAGCCTCCAGTGAATAGTTATTTACCTCCTGGTAGTAGTGGCGCTGGCGGGAGACCTTCTTCAGAATATGGGCCACCCGGCTCTGGTGGAAGCCCATCCAGCGGCCGCGGGGGCCCGCACGGTAATCAGCCAGGGGTAGGAGGATTTGGAAATCAGAATGGACCACAAGACACATATCTACCTCCTGGGCAAGCGAGAGGACAAAGCCCCGACACGCAATATGGCCCTCCAGGACAAGGGCAAGGACAGAGGGGAGGTCAAAGAGGAGGATCGCAGGGCCAAGGCCAATTCGGCTCTCAATCCCAGGGTGGATTCGGCTCCCAGTCCCAAGTTGGCTTCGGCTCTCAGCCCCAAAATCGATTCGATGGAGGAAGCGGTGGTAATCAACCACCAAGTACACAATATGGTGCGCCAGAACGAGGTGGCTCGTCTAGGTCTCAAGGAAACCAACCTTTTGGCGGCGGTAACAGGAATGGCGGCGGCAGTAACAGGGGTGGTGGAGACCGTCCACAATCCTCGTATGGTCCACCTAATAGTAATCAAGGGCCAGGCGGTCAACCTGGTGGTGGATTTGGACCAAGTGGATCAGGAGTCAGTCAAGGACCCAATAGACCCGAAAGCTCGTATGGTCCACCACCCACCGGAGGATTCCAGCCTCAGGGTAATGGCTTCGGTCCTGGTGGCCAATCACCTAGCCAGCGTGGCGCATCTCAAAGACCTGATTCTGCATATGGGCCGCCAAACGCTGGTGGTGGTGGTAGCGGCGGTTTTAATGAGGCACAGAGAGGTCCACCTTCGTCCTCGTACGGTACTCCAGGGTTTGGAAGTGGAGCAGCAGGTAGAGGGTCTGGTGGAGGATCCGATTTCGATGGGGACGAATCTGACGTAAGATTTTTTTAAATATTTCTCATTTATTTTTGTGTTCAATAAGTACATTCTTAGCTAATGTTCTCTTCGTTTCAGGAGCCAGCTAAATACGAGTTTAATTATGAAGTCGACGACGCGCAGACAGGTACTAAATTTGGTCATTCTGAACAACGGGACGGCGACCTAGCTACTGGGGAATATAACGTGGTACTGCCTGATGGCAGGAAGCAGGTGGTGGAGTACGAGGCCGGCCTGCAGGGATACAAGCCTCAGATCCGATACGAGGGTACTGCGACTATGTCTTAACATATTAACATACATCTAGGTTGCCCTAATTAACAGGCCGTAGCGTAGTATAACCAATAACCACCTGTAGTTTTCCGCTTATGTATCGCCTATATACATAATGAGTAATTAATTAATTACATGTATTTAAAATAGGCATAATGTCGTCATTACTTTCTTACTATTTTCAGGCGGTGGAGGTGGTGGTAGTGGAAGGGGCGGTTCCGAATCCGGATTCGGTTCAGGTAATAATTTGTCACATTTAGTCGCAGTGGTCGGACAAAAAGAAACAAAAACTATTTGACTATTTTACTAAAATTGCAGGTGCGCAAGGGCAAGGATATTCACAAGGTGGGCCTGGCGGTGGTGGTTTCCCGGGCAGCGACAATAGTCTGGGGTATCAGCAAGGCGCACCAGGACAGCAGGGGCAACAAGCACCGAGTCGTTATCAGGAGCAGGATGACTTTGGGCAAGGCCCGCCTTCCCAATTTGGAGGTCAACGGATGGGATATCCAAGTGGAAGACCTGGGGGTGGTAGAAACGGTCTAGGTCGTGGTAGTGGCGGGCCCGGACAAGGTGGAGAAGGATATCCATCAGGGGGACCTGGTGGTAATGGTCTAGAAAACTTTAATGGCGGCGGCGATAGTGGTTACCCTAGCAGAGGCCCTGGTAGAGGTGGTTCAGGTGGGCCTCAGGGAGGTAGAGGTTCTCCACGTGGGGGATCACAAGGTGAAGAAGGATATCCAAGTGGCGGCCCACAAGGTGGGAGAGGTTTCTCTGATGGCCAGGATGATGGATTCGGTGGTTCCCAAAGCGGAGGTAGAGGTTTCGGTTCTCAGGGAAGCGACAGAGGGTTCGGTGGTTCTCAAGGTGGGGCTAGAAGATCTGGTGGCCCTCAAAGCGGCGACAATGGCTACCCTAGCGGGGGTCCACAGGGGAGAGGAAATGGATTCGGCCGCGGTGGAGGCGACAGCGGCTACCCGAGTAGCGGGCCGCAGGGCGGCAGGGGTCGTGACAGCTCGGGCAGTGACGAAGGATACCCCAGTGGGGGTCCCAGTGGACCACGAGGCTCCGGCTACTAAACTCAACGACTTCGCTATCTCACTGATTAACGATAACCATGTCACAACTCTAGTTTGACCTACTTTAAGAATTACGGATATTTGTAAATAAATCAATTTCGTATTTAATTAAACATATTTTATTTAATTTCCTAATCTTTCTACAATTGTCATTATTATTTTAATTATTTATCTACTTCAAAAATATAATAATTATTGTTGTAAAGAAAAAAAAGGTGCCAAATCATCTTACAAATTATAATTATAACATATTAGTATCAGAAATTTTGAACAATAGTTTTTAAAAAATACATCACAAAATAAATAGCCATTGTAAATGCTTGGAAAAAATTATATCACAATCAGATGCATCACTATTTGATGCAACGATGCAACACTGCGAGAATATTATTTAAAATAATTGCCTTAACAACACTGTAGAGCCTATATTACATACATTATATTACACAATAAAAGCACCAATCTCTAATTATGGTCGCACCTCACACACGAAGATTCATACAACACAACACTACATGAACGTTTATTAATTTATTACAATAATCCAGCAATAAACTTCATTTATAAATAAAATACACAAAACACTAATCACAATAAAAATGCAACTAAGTGATGTATGTAGCCTTTCCACTGTAGTTTTATTTACTTTCCCATTTGCGATGGTAAACAGTTAAATATTCGCGAATGCGTCTAAGTTATGATTCGCAAGTATTCGCAACATTCCCTAAGTTGTGTGAGGTACCAGCTTTACACGTTTCACGTAAGTAACTAGATATATTTTAGCGGCATTAGCACAATAACATGGCATGTCTGAGATATAATGAATATTATTATGAGATGTAAACTGCCTGTCTATAATAACAGTTGCAGGAGGATCGTCAGCAACACAATTGAAAAAGTAAGCGATGTTCCTTTCGATGTGGATTGAGCTGAAATTAAAGAAAATGCGGTTATAAGTATGTTTATGAAAAATTCATTTTCGAAGTTGTGAGTGTGAGATGATTATCGTGAGGTACAGTACCTTCGACAAATACAATAGAAGTACCAACGTCAACTAATTGAGAAATATCCACATTACTGAATAATTATTAAAAGAATCTACTTTAATTAATTACAATAAAGATTTTAAAATCAATTAATAAAAGTTATTAATATTAATATTATTAATAGTAATTAATTTTACTATTAAGCACTTATAATTTTATTAAAATTTTCAAAATTTAAACTTGAATAATTATGACAGAAATAAGTCACGACCTACGACGGTATCCATATCGAGGTGGGCAGAGCTGCACGTCGCCAATTACTTAACGCACAGCCACTAATTCGTCGTTTTCAATTATATTTCGTTCTGAGATGGGATATTTTGATAAACCATACGGTGGCAGGTTAACAGGCGGTCACATATTATATTACATACCTTATATATACTTACTTTATATTACACTTTATAAAATATTATAAAAGTAACATCTAATCGTGTCGATGGTTTTCGAATGTTTTCAGCCCAGTATTTTCTTATTGTTCCGGTGGCAAAATAAAAGTAACTTTCGAATTACCATCACTATCATGAGGTTCCGGCTCTGAAGTTGTAGTATCCGGTTCTGGCGTCGTGGTCGTCAGTGCTGGGAGCTCCAAGTGTATGGTGTTAGCCAGTTCTCGGAAGCTGTTAATAATATTCTCCTGCATTAGTTTGTCTGACAAGTCCATGGTATCAGCCGGCTCGGGGCCCAGGTCTATCTCGGATTCTTTGTTCGTCGTATCTTCGTTTAGATCGGGCATTGATAAAATGTACGCTTTCTCGCGTTGGTATAACGGTGCTATCGTTGATTGACACTGAAAAACATAAGCAAAGGAGGGTTATTTAGATATTGTATAAGTTTTTAGTATTAATTAGTCTAAAAGTTTGTGTTGTGTTATCAAGGAGAAGCCTTTGTCCAGACTAGGCTACTTGACAACCTAGTCAAATAAGGTAGGTACTTTTTACGTCAAAACGAAAGTTTTCTTTGGAGTTTGTATGGAAATACTGTCCTGTGACGTCATCAACAAAAGCAGTTAAACGTCGTGCTCATTGTTTCTTAATTCATAAATAAAATTCGAAAATAAGTCGAAAAGAAATGAGATTGATTTATGATCATCTTAGACTGGCTTCTATTTCTAGATTAGCATTTTATAACTTATCTTTGACCCAGTCAAATATCCAATTGGGATCAAGCATAATCAAATAAGAAATAGTGTTATTAAAGAAGTCATGATCTTTAAGCAGCCATTCATATTCAACTCGACCGACATAAGGTAAGTGGGATTTCGTGGTCTCTGCCTACCTCAACGGGAAATAGGCGAGATATTAATATTATGTATGCGAAGTGACCATACCTTGACCTCCATAACACCGTTTTTATAATGTCCAGGCAGGACCATGAAATTGAGTCCTAGTGTGACCTCGACAGTATCGGGGGGATCTTGGGCCACTCTGAGCCAGGGCCCCCGCAAGTGGCCCTTGTGGGTTGGTCGGTTGTTGACCAGCCACTTTAGCTGGGCTTGAGGTCGCGACCCTGGCGACGAGCAGTTGGCTATCAGACGGTCTCCAATATCGTACTGATATCGGAGACCCGTTATCCGTGGCCCGCCTTTTGGGAGAACTGAAAAGTGTAAAGTTACCCTTTATTATGACGTCTCTTATTGTAGATTTACCACCAATAACATTAACTATTTGACCGGACAAACGGGGAACGCTGATGGGTCTCATCCGGTACAAAATATAAGACAACATTTCAATACGTTTAAAAGTATAAGAAAAGTAAAGTAAGTGTAAAAGTATTTTTTTTACTATTTTGTCTGGGTATTCCTTACACATTCCGTCCCCATAAGGGAGGCCCCCCAACGCAGTGTCATAGATGCCAACTTTACGGGCATTCTAGTAGGCATTGCCATGCCAAGCCTAGGTGCGTAAAGTGCCTAGGGGATCACGCTACCTCGGATTGCCTTAGAGGCAAAAACGAGGTAGAACCCCCTAGTTGTGTGCTGTGTGGTCAGCAAGGTCATCCTGCGAACTATCGCGGATGCACCAAGGCTCCACGCACCCACCACAAGGTAGCCCAACGAAGGGCAGCCCGAGCTGCAGCTTCCCAATCCGGTCCCACTAAAGCCCATATGGCCCCTTCCTCGCACTCTACTCGCGATTTCCCGGCTCTGCCACTCACGCAGACCAAACTCGCGCCGCAGCGTCCATCCGCATGGACTCGTCCCCCGTCAATCGTCCGACCCACAAATCCGCCCCGCGCCCAACCTAGTAGCAATTTAGGTATTCCTGCAGCCTCTCTCGCGCCTCGTCCGGTTCCTGCGATGGCCCCTCAGGCCTCTGCATTTCCTGTCAACCAGTTTAGGGAATTTAGTATTCTCTTTAAGTCGGCCCTTAGTCAACTTGACAGTTTATTAGACTCCCTGTCCCAATTTAAAGCCTAATAATGGATTGTACAAATAAAAGTAGAGTCAAACCGCGTTCCCTTACAATAGGTTTTTTCAATGCTGATGGCATCTTAGGTCAACGTGCAGAGATTCACGAGTTTGTAAAACACCATCAGGTAGATATTTTATTAGTGCAGGAATCTTTCCTCAAACCCTCTAACCGCGACCCCAAGATGGCAAATTATAATCTAGTGCGAAACGACAGGACCTGCGCGCCCAAAGGGGGCACTCTCATTTATTATAAAAAGTCACTTCACTGTATCCCCATAGACCCACCTGCCCTCACTGACATTGAGGCTTCGATCTGTCGAGTAGGCATGACAGGACATCAGCCGATCACATTAGTGTCGGCTTATCTATCTCCTAATAACTATAGAACATAAACTTACGTTTATGTTCTATAGAAGTACTACACGAGTTACAATCCGACCACCGACCTGTTATATTAAAACTAGGCTCCCGTTTAGACGCCCCTGATAATCCAGCACCCCCTAAGACAGTGCTGGACTGGGAGAAGGTGGCCGAAGGCCTCCAGTCTTCCAGTTCAGTGTACTTAGATAGTATCCCAGTAGAAATAACCTCCTTAGAGGAGGCCTCGACAGCTATTAACTCCCTCACGGATCACGTGAGGTCGGTTTTGAACGAAAGTTCAAAACAGGTTCCGGAGATGGAAGACCATCGCTGGAAACTGCCTACCGACATCCGTGATCTGCTAACGGAGAAAAACGCAGCCACCCGCGCATATGATTCCAATCGCACCGAGGAATGTCGCCGTCATTTGCGTCTCTTGCAGCATACTGTAAGAAAACGTATTAATGACATGCGACAGAATCGGTGGGATAATCTTTTGAGCGGCATTGAGCCCCACCACCAGGCCATCTGGCAGCTGTCTAGGTCTCTTCAAAAGGATACGGTTGTTCCTACTCCCCCTCTCAATAGGCCTAACCAACCCCCCGCTTTCGACGATGACGAAAAAGCTGAATGCCTTGCCGACAGTCTCGAAGCCCAATGCTCGCCCAGCACTCTCCCTATCGATCGTAGGCACCTCTCGACGGTGAACTCTGAAGTTCAGCGTAGGGCTTCTGTACCTCCCACCGATCTTCCTCTTCCACAGGTAACTGAGGAAGAGGTCCTAGGTATTATCAAAAGATTTCATACCCGAAAAGCCCCTGGCTCAGACGGTATCACGAATCGTGTCCTTAAAAACTTCGGTGCTCCCCTCATCTGCTTACTAACGGCAATATTCAACGTCGCCTTGAGCAACTGCGTCTTTCCACAGCAGTGGAAAGAAGCAATTGTAATTGGTATACCAAAGCCTGGGAAACCTAAAAACGAACCTTCGAGTTACCGCCCCATAAGTCTCCTCAATTCCATGGGGAAGGTTTATGAGCGGCTCATATTTGCTAGATTACGGGACTACGCCGAATCCAATAGTCTTATTCCACCAGAGCAGTTTGGTTTTAGAACCAAACACTCCTGCGTTCAACAAGTGCACCGTATTGTTGAACATATCTCTAGTAGATTAAACTTAAAAAAAAAACCTGTCGCTACGGGAGCGCTCTTCTTCGATGTGGCGAAAGCGTTCGACAAAGTCTGGCACAACGGCTTGATCTACAAGCTTTATTCACTGGGAGTGCCAGACCGTCTCGTGCACATCATACGAGACTTCCTCTCAAATCGAACCTTTCGCTACCGCGTGGAAGGGACGCTCTCGTCACCGCACCCTATACATGCTGGAGTCCCACAAGGCTCCGTTCTCTCCCCTTTACTATTTTCATTGTATACTAGTGACATTCCCAAATCCCCTAATACCGAATTAGCTTTATTTGCGGATGATACAGCCATCTATTCTTCGTGCCGTGGTCGAGTTATGATGACCGGAATCCTCCAACGCGCGGCCAATGCCTTGGGCAAGTGGTTTCGCAAATGGAGAATCGAGGTAAACCCGGAGAAAAGTGCAGCGGTGTACTTTTCAAAGGGCTATTATAACACGCCACGGTCACGCCGTCAACTTAAAATCATTAAGATGTTTGGCAAGCCGATCCCTTGGGAGGAGCAAGTCAAATATCTCGGCGTAGTCTTAGATAGACGTCTTACTTTCAAGGCCCATATCAAACGTGTGCGCGATCGCGCCGCGTTTGTAATGGGCCGTCTTCATTGTCTCCTTAACAAGCGAAGTAAATTGTCCCTTAGGAATAAGGTGAAAATCTACACGACTTGCATCCGTCCGATCATGACCTATGCAGGGGTAGTTTTCGCTCATGCGAGTCCCTCTCAAATCCACCGTCTACAGGTAATACAAAATCGTTTCATGCGGAAAGCCACGGGAGCTCCGTGGTTCCTTCGCAATGAAAATCTGCACATTGACCTAGGTCTGCCAACCATTGCCCAATGGCTCAAATTAGCTTCCAAACGTTTTTTCGATTCTGCTCCGCACCACCCGAATCCCCTGGTAGTTGCGGCTTCCGATTACATCCCGCTTAGGGACGGTACTGAAAAGTATCGGCGTCCGAAGGACGTAATATACGATCCCGACGACCCGATTACCCTAGCCATAGAGGCAGCCAATCAGCTCGCGACACCAAACACTTCAGGACCCCGATACCGAACCCGCCGGCGTGGTCGACGATTTCCCTCATTCAGCGCTTATCGCTATCGACCCACTAGGGTCGATTAATTCTTTCAAATATTTTTCCTCTCAGACGACGCCCTGAGCCGAGGTTCGCGCCCAACTGGGCACCCTCAGGCCTGTTGTCTTAAATGTTGTACCGGGTGAGAGCCTTCAGCGCTCCCCATTTGTCCGGCCAAGTAGTTAATGCCATCTGCGGCAAATCTACAATAAGTCACGTCAAAAAAAAAAAAAAAAAAAAAACCTTACACATTCCGTGCATGCATTCCGTGCTTCGGAAGGCACATTAAGCCGTTGGTCCCGGCTGCATTAGCACCAATCCGCACTGGGCCCGCGTGGTGGTTTAAGGCCCGATCTCCCTATCCATTAATCCATAGGGAAGGCCCGTGCCCCAGTAGTGGGGACGTTAATGGGCTGTTGCTGATGATTCTTTACACCACATACTTTAAGAACATTAGAGTAAGTTATCTTAGTTACAATTTATCTGACATAGTTACAAGTTGCTTTTTTGAGGCACATGGCTTTTGACATCTACTCCAGTGTTAGGTTCACATCACTAGACGATAATAGGCAATAAAATGTGACTCACTGTGAATAGTGATGTATTTCTCGTCAGCGACGGTGGCGAACTGTGGCGCCTCGCCCGACACCTCGCAGCGGTACAGCCCTGCTGACTCCAGTTTCAGGTTTACCAGCGTCACCACGTCACTCGATGACCTGCGCAACTGATACATATATTTTTTTATTAGTTGTGAGTATGAGATGACTATGTGCAGAGGAATGAAAGAAGACAATATGTTGTGCCGAACCCTATGTGGGGTCAGGGTAGAAGGATAATTATAAGTATCGCTAAGTGAGTAGGCTTGTCATATCATTTTAGAGTTTTGTTTGTTTGAAGTTTTTGGAGTTTGTTTGTTGTTTTTCGTGGAGAAGTGATATAGAAAGCGTTTGTTTTCATAGATTGCTCAAGCCGTAAAGGAGACAGCTAAGTGTAAAGGAAGCCCACGCAGTATTATTCCTTATTCTATGCTACTATGTAAAAAGACTTGAATCCATTAAATATGTATTCGAATTCCTATATATTCCGCCAAAGCGCTACCTAGATATTTATTTAGGTAGATACTTATATAAAGATTCCTAAGAGTATAAGTAGGTTCACAAAAATAGATGCACACACGTCCATAAATACAATACACGCAACAACATCAATTGTTTGTATTATTGTATTCAGATGTAGAAGAACACTATATTGAAGAATGACACAGACTTGCCACCTAATTATAAACAAATGTTGTGCATATACTTATGATATTCGAGGAAAAATAAAAATACGACATTGTTTTTGAATGACGTCATGCGACCATATGCCAAACGTCAAGCAAATCAAAAGATGAACATTCGTGACTGACGATCAATTCAATATTAGTCTTTATTGCACATACATTATACATCACATAGAACAATCTGATCGTTTTTGATTTATTCATTCTTTCCTTACTTTTATTTCTATATCAATTTATTGGTAATCAGAAACCATTTTCAGCTGTTAATTATGATAGGATAATTTTCCTCGTTCCTGTCGAAATAATAGGCATGATGAAATATGATAGGCGAATACGAATATTATTAGAGATTTCATAATTAATAATCACAGAATGGACACTTCTTGGACGTTGAGGTAGAGAAAAAAATAATAATAAAAAAGTTTATTTAGGTAAAACCTACGACACACATATACATTTACAATATTAAAATATACACAGATTAATAGTTGGAAAACATATGGGTGCCGCAGCTCACCAAAAAGGCCAGGGTTCAGTGAAAATTTACCCAGAGGGCATCACTGATATTATTCAACCCACGCCGATCGGACTTAATAAAGACGACTTCTCTAGGTCCTCTAAATTTAACGCTGGAAAGTTGACCTGGATGCTTCCGGGAAAGAGTGGACAGCGTCCCCTCGTGAAAGAGATGAATAGAAAAGTAGGGAGGAGACTTTTGCTATCGTACATATACTAGCCTCATTACATCACTAATTTAAGAGCCACGCTCTTGTCGGTAGAGCATTCTCTATTCTTGTTCCTTATAAAATACTACGTTCGCCTTCCTTTTAATCTGTTTCATGTAAGCTCTTCTTGGTCTACATACTAGGCTAGGAAAGAAAAATTGCTTAGGTGTACTGTCTGTTTTCTTTGTATATTTCTTTTGTCTGTTTTATCGTGTATAAATATATAAATAAAAAATATATCAAATTAAGGAGAAGCTCGGTGGCGCAGCGGTAAACGCGCTCGGTCTGCGATTGTTGAAGTTAAGCAACTTTCGCAAAGGCCGGTCATAGGATGGGTGGCCACAAAAAAAAAGTTTTCATCTCGAGCTCTTCCGTGCTTCGGAAGGCACGTTAAGCCGTTGGTCCCGGCTGCATTAGCAGTCGTTAATAACCATCAATCCGCACTGGGCCCGCGTGATGGTTTAAGGCCCGATCTCCCTATCCATCCATAGGGAAGGCCCGTGCCCCAGCAGTGGCGGACATTAATGGGCTGATGATGATGACCCATATTAGGTAATTAGGTACTTACATCGACAGTGACTCCTGGCCTAAGAAACCTTAGCGTCTGGTTGGCCCCTCGCGGCATGTACCGGTAGAACTCGCGGCCATCTTTGTACCATTTGACGGAGTACAGCAGGTCGCCCTCCAGGTCGAACTGGCAGCCGAGCAGGGCTTCGCCGCCGGCCGCCGCGTGCCCTGGTACTCGCAGCTCTATCAGACGAACGCTGCGGACACAGTCTGAAACATATATAGGAATATATACATAATATTAGAACATTAATATTCCTACAATAAGAATAAACAGCCTATATACGTCCCGATGTTGTCACAGCTCACACCTCAAGTAACCGGAGGGGGCATGGAGTATAATCCACCTCGCTGATCCACTGCGGGTTGGTGAAAGGGTCTTGTGTTAGTATAGCAAACCGAATTAAATAACATGCATTTATTGCATTAAGTTGTGCACACACACACACGCACACTGCACTAAGTGTTAATAATTAGGTACCTAGTTTCCTAGATGAAAGATAAATTATGAAATTCTGATTACTACATAAAGACTCGTAAAGGTGTCAAAAAAAGAAAAATGTAATAATAAGTGCGACATTTTGTCCCGTTTTCCTATGACGTCACAGGTTGCTTTTTCATACAAATCCCATAGAAATTTCCTGTTTTGACGTTTAGTAAAAAGGAACTGATTTGACTAGTTGGAATCTACCCTATTGTATAAATACTTAAAAATAAATCAACAAGCCCATTCTCACTCTGTCAACATGTTAAACGTATCTTATGGTGATCAGTTGATGACACTCACTAGTTGTCTTCTATGACGTAAAATTCTAAGTTTCCCTTTAAATCCTTTATCGAATATGTAAGGAATGTTGCATAATTGCGCAAGCACTTTTGTATTTAATTACTTAAGTATAGTAAGGTACGTAGGTAAAAATGCGACGTACGCTAGCAATGAACTTTGAGTTCAGGGCGAGGCTAAATACAGATCTGCAGTAGACGTTCAATAACTAACATTAACTACCTTCTCATCAAAAAAATCGAAACACTTCCGTTTTCATTGTTTCTGTCCGAATTTAACACAAAAAAGAATTCATACGATGAAAAAAAATACATAAATGTATAGCTGGCAGTTTGGCCATTACAGTAATAAGCGAAAATTCTAAATTCAAAATTAGAATTTCATTTGTTTATCTTATAAACGAAATGAATCACTGTTTTGAGACAAATGTGTGTTTAGGGTTGGAGTACATTTAGCGTTTAAAAACTAAAAATTGGCGCCTATCCTTAAACTTTTTGTTTTTTATTTCAATACTGTGACTTTGGGACGTCTGAAAAAAGGTTTTTTTTCTAAAACGTATGGATACTTCGCCCACAGAAGCCGCCCAAGTTGTGGCATTGCTGGATTCTGGCCTTAGTCAGCGTGTTGTGGCTGCAAGACTGCATCTAAGCCTGTCATCTGTTCATAGAGTCTATAAACGTTATCGGGAGACTGGTTTGTTCCCGCGCCGTTCAGGATCTGGCAGGAATCGGGTCACTTCTGAGCGAGATGATCGATTTATTGTAACAACTTCTTTAAGAAATCGACGCCTTAACGCTTTTGAACTGCAGCAGCGGCTTCGTGTTGTACGAAGGGTGGCTGTAAGTGACTCTACAATTAGAAGAAGGTTGAAGGATCGTGGACTGGTACCGCATAAGCCAGCAAATGGGCCGAAATTAACTGCAGACCATCGAAGAGCGCGCCTTAACTTTGCACGTGAGCACCTAAATTGGTCATACCTACAGTGGAGCAAAGTTCTCTTTTCTGATGAGTGTAAAATTATGCTGTATGGTAACGACGGAAAGAACAAGGTCTACAGAAGAGACGGAGAACGCTATGCACAATGCTGCATTGAAGAAAAGGTCAGCTATGGTGGCGGTTCGTGGACGGTTTGGGGAGGAATCAGCGCCGACGGTAAGACAGAGCTTGCTTTCGTGTCTGGGCCACGTCTGCCTGCACTAAACTGTCATCGGTACGTCGAAGAGTGTCTCGAGCCTCATGTGATGCCCTATGCACATTTTATTGGCAACGGCTTCATATTCATGCACGACAATGCTAGGGCTCACACCGCGGGCGTCGTACGAGATTATCTTAACGAAGTCGATATCTCTATTATGGAATGGCCAGCAAGAAGCCCGGACATGAATCCCATTGAACATCTGTGGGATGAATTAAAGAGACGAATTCGAGCAAGAGATCCTGCCCCAGAAACACTTAGCCAGCTGCAAGATGCAATCCAAGAGGAATGGGACAATATACCACAGCATGTGATCGTGACTCTCATCCGATCGATGAAGAACCGTATGGAAGCAGTAATTAGAGCTCGGGGAGGGAATACAAGTTATTAAATAAACGTTTTTTAGCTTTTTTTTCATTTACGTGTTGTTTTATCCATTTCCTTTATACTCCATACGGAATAAAAATGACTCATTTAACAAAATACGAAACCTATGAAAAATTCATTTAAATTTAGAACATTAACATTAAGATTTGATAAGCTCATATTACTCACTATTAAACGACATTTAACATTTATTCCTAAATGTACACATTTTTCTGATAATCCTGACAAAACGTAAACTTGCAAGGTGTTTCGATTTTTTTGATGAGAAGTGTATATGTCAGTGAATACTGAGGATATCTGTGTCGCTTTAAGTAAGAAACTAAATTGGCTTCAGTAAGGCCCAATCAAGAAGACTTCCAAATAATAAATAAGAAACTGATAGTAATAACCGCAAGAACGTATCGTCGGTAATCTCAGTTCCCAACCCAGTACTTCAAGCACAAGTGGGCCACAAAATTATTGATAAAACACCAATTCAGTTTCGTGTTTCAGAATAAATCACGGTTTAGGAGCAATAAAACGTGAGGTGATTGTAAAAGGGATATTGCGGGCTCAGTGTGGCTCGCCGGAACTGTCTCGATTCTCATTCAGGGTCCGTCTCGCTGTCACGTTGTTTATGTGCGGACATCTTATGGCTGTTGGGCCTTACTTTAATATTTCCTAAACAACACTTTCTCAACTTTTATTAGGGCTTTTACACGAGTTCCACTTTGTGACACATTGTACAATTATCGAAATGCTATTACAGTGTTTAAAACGGTAAGCTAATTAAGTATTACCTTGTTTCCACAGCACTAACATAAATAGCAATATGCTTCCACGCATCTCTGTTATTCTGACCGCTCTGCGTCTAAACACTTCACGCGCACACGCTTACGACTATCCTCATCTCACTTCACTGTACATCACTATAGTTTGATAGTTATTCTATTCGATAGAATACACAATTGAGTGAATAAATGCGGTTATCGATAACTGAGTTAAAATCCGCCGTTTATTGAAATAGGCCAGCGAATTCCCGACGATTCTAAATTTAAAACCGGTGGCGATGTCGCGGCGCACGCGCGGTGACTCTCCAGCGGCACGATTCGCGTGACGTATTCGCGCGACCAAATGGCACAAAAATAATGAATGGGCCTTCTTACTTCCCCGCAAAGTTCCCTGTCAGGAATCCGCAACGGATGACTTAAGCGAGAAAAATGTGAAGGGGTTGAATGCGTGTTTTTTTAATCACCCTCTATGTAATTATTAGCATGAGTCAGAGCTTAATTTCAAACTTTTCTTTGAAAGTGGAAATTATAGGAAGGAATTGTTTTTTAATTATCATGACTCATAGTAAGGAATTTAGGTTACTTTTAGGTTCTTTTTTATATTTCATAATATATTATTTGAAATCACAGGCAGCAACACTACCCCGAAGAAAAGCAATCGTACTGTGAGAATCGTTGAGAAAAATCTACACTGGAAATTTTCGTGTATCAGAGCAATGGAATTCGAAAACATATTCGTTCGTAATTCATACTTTTACAAATATTATTGTTTTTCAGAATCTAAATAAATAACAATAAACATACAAGAAATCAAATAGGTGACAATAATTTTATTGTGAATGCAATACAATACGTCAACGCTACTCATTCTAGTGATGATACTCTGAAGTTCGTGTTAGCAAAGCTCATGTGAATGTACTTCCGTCTGCCTGCAATAGGTGTCGCTACTTCGCTACATTTGGCTTATTTTGTGCGACGTAATCTAACCACCTACATATCAGTTTGACTTCTCAATGGCAGTGTATCTTACAGCACTCCATAGCAATCAACCGTATGATTAAAAATATATCTAACACACTTTAACTATGTCACCTGCTCATCTCAACAGAGATTACCATGAGTAAATATATGTTCCGTTAAAGACTTCTGTAATTAGCCGGCGGGTGTATGCATCATAATTTACAGTTTTTTATACAACAGGAACAGGTGCTATATGTTTTGAAAATAAATGTGAAACTTAAGTTAACACTGATTTTGTTACGGTGCGCGATTTTTTCCTTCAAGGAGAACCAAGTATTATACTGTATGTTACTATAGATATTACTTACTATAATAACTGCAAATTAAAAATTATCTAAGGCCCAAGATGGGTCCAAGTAAGAATTGCGCTCTGCCCCTGGAGCATCACGGCAATTTGTAAAATATTCTTTACTCTTTTATTGGACGTATTTGTAAGCTCTATAAAATTCCTGGCAACAAAGTGGTTTTCCAACAGTTAAGTCTACAAAATGAGAAAGTGCTTCGTTATTTCAGCTCTGAAAGAAACGAGTCACAAATAAAACACACATTGTTACTGTAAGTATACAAACATTTGTGTAATGTACCTAATGACGTATTCGCACTTTGTTTGGTGCTGTTAAAGGAAGATAACGGGAATATTTAAAGGGAATAATTGTCTTGCAATATTACTTAGTATTATAAGACATTGCTTAGGCATTGTTGTCGGTCTTACGGAATGGACACCTTACAAAAGACAGTGGCAGGTATAGCAAGAGCGCCAAATGACGGCGGAGGCTTGAGCTTGGATGTCTTTGAAAAATAGTGGCGAAATCTCACCCAGCAGTGCCGAACCACATATTATTTAAGATTGACATACTTTTATTAGAAAATGCAGTGCACTTAAACACTGAAGGGTTCCCAGTTTACTGAAGCCACTCGGGGCCCACTTCTCTATATAATCCTCTCAGCCGACGACAACCTGAGCCGAAGTTGTATCAGGTGGGAGCCCTCAGCGCTCGGCATTTGTCCGGTCAAGTAGTTGGTGCTATCCGAGGCAAAGCTACAATATTTTAGTCAAAAACAAACCTAAGTTTGTAGCCTAATATTCTCTTAGGTAGTACCTTCCTCATACTGGAAATCAAAATGATATATTCTACGATTTATTTTTGCCTGGAATCAAAGTAAGGTAAATTATAGAGCGCACGCCAATAAAGAACCCATGCAAGAAATCAGGTCAAAAATAAAATGAATTCAATTCTATTTTTGTATAAGTTGGTCGCATTTTAAGCTCCAGACAAAGTTGGAAAGATCGGAAAGTTTGAATATGAGGCAATGTTCAGCTTTTGTTGTATTATCATAACAACTGGGGCCACGCAACAGGTGTCCGATAGCAACTGACAAAGATAAAGTCAATAATATTGTGAGGTATATTATATTTGGAATCATTCCAGCAGCCTACAGGATATTCTATAGATGGATTAGTACCCGTCATAATATTAATCATATACTGTTGAACCTATATACGTCGATGACGTCACTCCCTGTCACTTAAGATTGGTTTTGTGTGTTGACTTTAAATCTTCTTACATCGATTGTAGCCTAAATAATAATTCATTCTTTTTTTATTTATTTATTTATTTGTACACAATAAAACAGACACAAGAAACATACAAAGAACACAAATAGTACAGGCAAGCTTATCTCTAAACAAAGAGATTTCTTCCAGCATTCATTTTTTCATTTTCTTTTGGTTTTTTTGTTGACGAAACGACCCAAAGTTAATCTTGACCCAGAGGTCAAGAAGTTTAGAACGTTACAAGACGCCAACTTTGTCAACAGCTTTTCCTGAAAGGAATTGCTTATAGGAGTAAATGATACCATCTATTAGGTTGTACTTTCCAATGTAATAAATATTAACGTAATTATTTTAATTGTTTGTTTATAAGCAAAACTGGGTTCCATCAAGTCGATGAATTAACTGCGTTGGTAGACTGTAGATTAACTGCCTGAACTGTTGAATTGATCGACTGTGCAGACGGGATTAAGATGTAACTCAATGGCGAGGCAGGCAATCCTCTTGCCAGCCACTGAAAATAATGAATGAGTGTGTTCGCCTCTACGTTCAGCACAATCGGATTGTAATTCTGATAAGAATTACAACCGAACACACCAAATCGACTTATTCTTCTATCGTGTGGGTTGTGAGGTGGAGTACCAACCTCATCAACCCTGTCAGGGTTACTATAGAGCCGCCAAAGGCCCTTGTCATGGCTCACGTAACGACTACTTACTTACAGTAAGTAGTCAGCGGGATCAAGGGCATAACGTGCCTTCCGAAGCACGGATGTTCTTTCTTTCGGACAATCTGGTGATCAGCCAGTAATGTCCTAACCAAACTAGGGACCACAAAGTAATGTTTGTGATATGTCCCCACCGGGAATCGAACCCGGGACCTCCGGATCGTGAGCCCAACGCCACCACGGAGGTCGTTAATATGAGGCAAAGACTTATTTTCTGGGCAGGAAGAGAAATGAAATCACGCCCAAAAAAATATATCCCAAACAAAGAACATCGCAGTATACTAGCATAATAGTATAGTACCACCTCTTTCAGTGTTCATTACGGATCAGTACCAAGCTTTTTCTCAATTTTAGGAATGATAAACAGCACTGATAAATTTATTCAATAATAATGATTGTGTCAAAAATCTTTATTATTTCTTCTATGATTGTGCGCAGACCATGATAGGGCACGGTACCTTCAAATTAGAGGAGCTGCTGCGCCGGCGCTGCAGGCTGTCGCGCGAAGGCCGCACTGTTAGTGTATCACAGGCTTTTAATACACACTCATAATATTTTGATTTCAAATTCTACTAGAATTCTAGAACACAAATTGTTTCCTAGATTTGGTTATATAATGTGGGCGGGCAGCAAGTTATCACGACGGGACGTATCCTAACCTAATCCCTCCATTCCAGCAACTTTGGCTGATACGTAATTGGTCCCAGGAGTAGCTGACACAATGTAATTATGATAATATAGGAAGTTCTGGTTTGACACATATGGGGATGTATTTTAGGTAGCCAGTATTTTGTCTGTTTCCAGTAATTCATCTATCTATAAGTAGGACCGAGGCACTTTAACTGTTTACATAAATTCGTCTTTGTAGGTACCTCATTAAGGTTCCTGTGGTTTCTGTCTCTAAGTTGCATTATAATTTGTGTACTTACTTATACATGTAATAAATAATAACGAAATTAGGGACGACAAAAGTTCAGAGATACTATCCATGTTAACTATGTTAAGGCCTCATGTATGACTGACCTTCATTCCCTAACAGGGTCAAAAGTTAACGAGTGAATTCGTACCTTCTGGTTATCAATATTATATTTCATTCTCGCATTTTAATTAATCCAAATCCTCGACCACAGGAGATAGTTAAAGCCAATTACTGTGGAATCTAATTCTTTGAAATGCCACAGAGCTGGGATCCTCAATTAATGGGCACAGGTATATGGAGCGTACGGTCCAACGCGCAGGAGTGTCCTACACAAGCTCAAGTCTGTGCAATTGACGGGAAAATTGCGGAGAAAAGCGTAGGTAGTTGGCGGAAGCCTGTACGTGGAACACACGGACAAATAAGTGTATTTGCGAACATTTAATATTCGCTTCGGGCCGGCGTTAATTAAGCCGGGTCGAGGGACCGGCCCTTTCCCCCCGCGCCCCGCACAGCAAAAGAAACAAAACACAACCGGCCCACTCGTGCATCGCCTATGTCTCTAATAACATGCCGTTTGATCGCTATTTCGCGCAACAGGCTAAAAATTCCAATGTTGTTCCAACAATTTGAAATTCTAATAGCAGTTTCAGAAGAAAATGTTTGTTCTAGCTCAAAGCATTCAACAATTTTTTTAATAAAAGCTCTTGACTCTAGTTCAGTTAAGCGCTTAGTTGCGGAAATTGATTATTTAGCGCTCGAGGCTCCTTGAGAGCACCTCGCTGAGAAAACTGTTTACCGGGTTAGGATGAAGTATGAAACGTACACTCAAAATAGGGCACGGTTACCTTTGGGAATGAAAAACAACGTACATTCTTATTTATTTCGAGGTACCGTTTGAGCGATAAAAGGACGTATAAATCTCAATGAAGCGACCGCACGTTCGGGGATGAATGATTAAACGCGGGCGTTGTTCATTTGTTTTCACTTTGGCTCGGACAATAGTGGTGTGTGGTATTCCCGCGTCCTGTACTAAGGGAAAATTACGCCGCCCGAGGGAGCTGGTACCAGTAAATCATCATTAGAGCCGCGGCGGTCGCGAGACGGCTTGTCTTTATAAAAGATTCAAGCTAATACAAACTAGACGCGCGAGTAATGGACGACTTTTCTTTTGGCTTGACTCTGCACAAACTCGGAAGCGCATTTTTAAGCGTTTGTAAAACAAATCGTTTAATTGCAGGATTATAATTGCGTGAGTGCTTGCTGCATCTATTCTCGTTGTAGGTCTAGCGCGAAGTCGAACTCGTAATTCGCTTTTTTATTTTTTCCTTTCCTGGTTTATTCGATACTCTCCTTTTTGAAGGATGACATCAAATTAGAGAGTCAAGGATTACAATTGAGTAATAGATGAATGTGATGAGTATGAGTCCTTCTTATAGTCTGAGTATGAGTAATGTAAATATTGTAACGTAATTGATTGAACACTGTTTTAGAAGTTGGGATTCAAAGTACACTTCAGCAAATATTGGTTTAAATACAGATAAGACTCGCTTACACCCACACACACACACGTTAGTTTTAGCTTGTTAAGTTTATAAACGGAACGGAAGGGGCAAGTCACCTGTGACTTGCTCCTTCCGTTCCCTGTCCCTGGACTGTAACCTGGAACCTGACAGAGGGCAGCAGTAACTGTCAGTACTATTCAGAGGCGGAGGACAGGAGTATGGCTTTGTAATAGACTACACTGGGCGCCATTCCACTTGCGTCAGACAAAGTACTGCGGGGCGGAAGGCAAGCGGGAACCACTGCCCTATTTTTCCCTAAAAAAGTGGCATGGAAAATGCTGCACCGACAAGAGCGTGGCTCTTAAATTGATGATGATGAAGTACCTTTAATTGGTTACGCATTTAGAATAACACCTATGTTTGTTGAAAAAGTGTAGTAATAATGTTGTAGCTGTTGGTAAACCTAAATAAATTAAAAATATATATATATATTTTGTTTTGTCTTGTGTCGTGTCATGTTTCTGTGACACATATTGAATGCTATCCGGTTATCCCAAACAAAAATACAATAAGTCACGTAGAAAAAATGCGTTGTCATTTCTTTAATTTAGGAACAAAAACGTGGCGTTATTTGCCGAATGTTTTACAGAACCGTTGGTAGGAGTATGTTTTATAACGCCTTATAGCATCTACGTTACAAAAGATAACCACAGCAGTGGTGTTGTGAGTAGCAAACACGTGGTTCGTAAAAATATTTTTATAGTAAAATGTATCTCGGCGAGGTTATAACACGAAGTAAGTATATAAGTGTGGAAAAAAGAAAATTGGTGCTATACATCTTTTTTGCAAACTACTGCTGTGATGAAATTGATTTAACCGTTAACTTTCATAAATAGTCGCTCGTATGGATCTTGTTCGTAGGCGTAAAAAATATCTATATTTCTCTTCTTTCGAACATAGTCCAGTCAAGGGTGTAGGTTAGGTGGGTATAGCACGACGAGCGTTATTTGCTTTCAGTGGATTAATATTAGAAAAGCAAATACGTAACACATTGTACTCGTAGGTCGTTTCTTGCCTAGCATCTCTTGTTCTTCTAAACCTCTATATGATCTTATGCTGGGATTGCCTAACATACTTACTGAAAACAAAATAAAAACGTAAACTTTTTGGAACAATGGTGGTAAAGCACTTAATTTAAAAAAAACTAAACCATTTCCGCAGATGAAAGGTAGATGAAATATTTTATCTACACAGTATTGATATGTAGTTGTAAAATGAATTCTTTTATAAGTAGCACGATTTACTATTGCAAAAGTTTTGTCCAGTTTTACACGTAAAAAATAAATAAAAGTATATAAAATAACATTTAAGTAATTGGTTTTGTTAGAATGTCCAGATTCCAACAGGCGTAACAGTAATTAACAGTATGCTGTCCTGATATGATTCTATGCTGTTCAAATATCATGTGAAATAGTGAAATTAATTCGTGTAAAGTCAATACAATATTATGGTTCATTAACGTACCTATGTAGTGTGTAGTTTTGGTCGGTCGTCGGTAAATTTTCGACAAATGTCGATTTAGTTAGTGTTTGTGGTCGATTTTCCGCTCACTCAACACGAGTGTTAATGATAACATAACGAAAACTTTGGGGAATGATTCAGACTAAGATAAGAAATTTCCGTCGCAAAATTCATGTTTTTATGTTTTTTTCTTATATATTTTCAATTCTATACTTTTGCGTTGGAAAATCCACTTGACATTAACTCAGAATTCTGAGCCGAATCATCCTCCTCAATATTCGTTAATCATGGTCTGAATCGTCCCGTAAAGTTACAGTTACAGTGGTGCTAATTCCTGTAAATACCATCTAATTTTATTTTAAGTTATATCTGTCATTTTCTTATCCGCCGAAAAGGAAAGGGACGGGTAATCGACAAGCATAAAATTTATGGAACACACGTCAATTTTAAGCACAAATATAAACCAACCGTCTAAAAATTTTACATCCGTCAATAACCCGACACAGTTAAGTAGACAGCACGTCAAACGGATTGCATACCAGCGAGGTACCTTTTGATTCGCCCGGGTTATTCATTCATTTACTCATTCTTCCTAAAATTAAGAGCTGTGAATCATCCGTCCTTTTCCTTTTCGACGGATATGAAAATGACGGATATAACTTAAAATAAAATTAGGCGGTGTCTCCAGGAATCGGGGCCAGTGTCATTAACACCCTGTATAATATATGCTAACCAAATACCTATGTCTCTTTTTAGTAAGCTCACATTATACGTTTTATTCCATTACCTTTTATTAATAATCCAGTCAGTAATACTCACAATTGTAACGTTCCATTAAATAGGTAAGTACATATTATATTAGATTGTTGTAGGTACAGGCCTTATAACGGTCATGAGCAATATAATGTACCCACTTTAGGACTCTGTCGCACTAACATATTTGACATTTAGTGAGACTTACAGTTTAATTTGTCAAAAAAGTTAATGTGACATGGTACCAAAGTGTATCATATTAATGCTCGTGACCGTACCCACTTGAGGACTCTGTCGCACTAACATTATTTGACATTTAGTGAATCAGAATCAGAATCAGAATCATTTATTCAACGTAATTATCATGGATAAACTTGTTGAAGGTCAATGTAACATTTTTGAATTTACGTCATTTCGCAAGGTGTTATGGCTGAGGAGAAGAAATGACAAGAAACTGCAACAGCAACACATCTTTTAAATCAATGAGGGTACATTACAAGTTATTTAATAACTAGAGGAACACATTCAATACCAGACATTTTTATCATTTAGGTAATCATTAATCTTATAATAGGCTTTTTTACATAAAGTAAGCTTCACGTGAGCTTTAAATTTGTTCTCTGACAAATTTAAAATATTATCTGGTATTTTATTGTAAAAACGTATACATAACCCCAAAAAAGATGAATTTAATTTACTTAATCTAGAATTTTGAACAACAATTTTATTTTTATTCCTTGTATTGTAAGTATGCCTTTCACAGTTTCTCGGAAGGAGAGATACATTTTTACGCACATACATAATGTTTTCATAAATATATTGACTTGCGACCGTCAGTATATTTATTTCTTTAAACAGCTCCCTTAAAGAGTCCCGACAACGCAGATTATAAATAGCGCGAACTGCCCTTTTTTGAATAATGAAAATAGTTTCTACATCAGCGGCTCGACCCCACAATAAAATACCGTAAGACATTATGCTGTGGAAGTAGCTGAAGTAGACAAGTCTAGCAGTGGGTACATCTGTGAGTTGTCGGACTCTTCTGACGGCATATGCTGCTGAACTTAGCTTGCCCGCTAGTGATACAATATGTGGGCCCCATTGAAGTTTTGAATCTACAGTAATTCCTAAGAAAACGGTGTGTTCAACAAAATCTAGTTTCTCGTCGTTAATTTTAATGTTATTATTTACTTTCTTTACGTTTGGTAGAACAAATTTAATACACTTCGTTTTCTTAGCATTTAGAACTAGGTTATTTACTGTAAACCAGCTTAGAACCTGCGACACAGCGCTGTTTGCTTCGTCAAGTTCCTCTAACTTTCTATCGATTTTAAATATAAGAGAAGTATCATCCGCGAACAGTACAATGTCAGCTTGGTTCTGTACTACATAAGGTAAATCATTTATGTACACTAAAAAAAGGAACGGCCCCAAAATGGATCCTTGAGGAACTCCCATTTGAACATGAGAGCCCGAAGAAGTCGTACTATTGATTTGTACCTTTTGTATCCTATCACCTAGATATGAATTTAACAAACTGAGAGCTCCATTATTTAATCCATAGTGCCTCAATTTCAAAAGCAAGGTCTCGTGATCCACGCAGTCGAATGCCTTAGACAAGTCACAGAATACTCCTACGGCATTCTGCGACTTCTCCCAAGCATCGAAAATGTGTCGAACAAATGTGACACTCGCGTCTGTTGTAGACCGACCCTTAGTAAAACCAAACTGCTGGCTGTGAAGTAAGTTATTTAAATTAAAATGACATAGCAGTTGGTCGAGAATAATTTTCTCGAAAATTTTACTAAGTACTGGTAGAATAGAAACCGGTCTATAATTCGTGGGGTCTGATTTTGTGCCCGATTTAAAAAGAGGTATAACTTTACTGATTTTCATTAAATTTGGAAAAGTGCTATTTTCAACACTCATATTAAAAATGTAAGCTAGATATGGTGCTAAGATATCAATAACAGAGCTCATCAATTTTACAGACAATCCCCATAAATCTTTCGAGGTTTTAAGTTTCAGCTGTTTGAATACTTTAACAATACTACTCGGATCAACGCGTTTAAAATCAAATAATTCAGTGCAAGCAGTAACATTACTTTTCAACAATATATCAGCTTGAACAGGAGAGGACCTGAGAGATTCTGTAGTTTTTACAGGGATGTTCGTAAAGAATTTATCAAAAACTTCAGCTACATCTTTATCTTGTTTAACTAACCCAGTGCTCGATTCTATATTATATTCTAATTCACGCGGTTTCGAAGCCTTTGTTTCGCTATTTATTACTTGCCAAACTGCCTTTATTTTATTATCCGCGGTCTTTATTTTACTACTAATATGCATCTGTTTGGCTGTATAACACACTTTTCGAAATATTTTAGAATAATTTTTGACGTAGCTTTTAAAACTATCAGTGTGTGTATACGTTTTTTCCTCATATAAAGAATAAAGAGTATTTCTACTTTTGCGAATGCCTACGGTAGCCCAGTCACTGAACTTGAATGATTGACTGTTGGTAACTACCTTTTGAGGAAAATAATTTTCAAATTCTTTATGGATAATAGTAAAGAAATCCCTGTAAAAATCGTCAGGATTGTCTGTATCAAAGTTTGGACAAGGTAAGTTACTTATAAGACTATTTCGATATTTCTCTATCCGAGTATCAGTGATGGGTCGTGTACGAAATTTAATTTTCTGAACATTTTTAAGTACTGGAAAACTGACCAGCTGCCCACTGTGATCTGACTTAAAACAGTTAAGGATACTGTTGTCTTGAAAGTCACAATTGCAAAAAACGTTATCTAAACATGAGGCAGTTGTTTCTGTAATTCTAGTTGGCTCCATAAATATATTAACAAGGTTAAAAGATGTAAACAAACTTAGAAATCTAGTTGTAATTGAATCTACTTCATATAAATCAACGTTAAAATCTCCACACACTATAATGGCTTTATTACTTTTAGATATGACCTTCAGTACATTTTCCATCACTGATTCAAAAACTGTGAAGTTAACACTGTATGGGGGTCTGTATACGGCTACAACAATATGTTTCTCTGTTTCTATACATGAAATCTCCATAGTGCCCTCTATCGAAAGTCCAGTAATATCTTTGCGTTCTTTATATTTTAAACTATTTCTGATAAAAATAAGGGAGCCACCACGTAATTTGATCTTTCGACAGAAAGCGCTAGCGAAATGATAATTTTTAAAACCGAATAACAATTCATAATCCTTCAACCAATGCTCTGTAATACATAAAATGTCAATAAAAAATGTCTCTAAAAATAATTCTACGTCTAATTCTTTGCCAGAGAAGCCTTGAATATTTTGGTGAACTAGTTTTAATATTCCAAGCTTCTCTTTTGTCTTATTGTCTAGTTTAAAGATGAAGTACCATTCGTGGTACATGGCTGACTACCGTCAATAAAAAGTTTTGTACTGTAAAAGACAGTACAGTCAATAAGTTTACTGCCTGGTCTGGCAGAAGTGTCTGTAATATAAAAAACTAGTACTGAACATATAATTTTTTAAAGTACTTAGATAGATATATTCTATCTGTCGTTATTATACAATTTCGAATAAACTTATTCAAATCTAAATAAATAATATTACTATGATGACAGGTTCTGTTATAAAGGTGTTGGTTGAGAGAAAATATATAATTATTTTCCTCACTAGCTAATGTATTTGAGTATGGAAAAGAACAAATAATTAAGTTTCCACACTCAACAGTCATTAGTGACCTATGATACCTAGTCAATTGCTCTTTTGTGAGCCCTGTACTATTGCCTACTAAAAGAATAACGGTAGTGTTTGCATCATATTTACACTGGAATAATTTTGTGATGATTTGCGAATATGACGCGCCAGGCATGCACACATTAATAATGTCATGATCAAAAGAGTTTTTTAGAAGTAGTCCTAAACCTATGCCTATATCGTCCGAGAACACAACAGTCTTTTTCGCTAGACGTGGGACACAGTCTTTCTGGGGCGCGACGATGTTTGGCAATGCGGTCGCGACCTTTTCGGGCCCTCGCAGCGCCCCACCTGTCGGCGCAGCGGGCGCGGGCGCCGCGGGCGGTGGCACTGTCGCTGACGCCCCGCGCCCCGAGGCTCCGCGAGCTCCGACCCTCCGCGGCTCGGCTCCCGGCGGCACATCGCCGGCCGGCGCGACACTTGGCAGCGCGGCACACGGCGGCTCGTTGTTGGGCGGTGCGGTGTCGCACATCACTGCGGCCAGCGGCGCACCGGCGGGGAGCACGGCACTGCATTTCGCTGCTCTGCGTGACGCAGCCCTACGCGGCGTGGCCCTTGCCGACGCAGCACTAGGCGACGCGACACTGGGCGGCGCGGCTCTGCGTGTCGCAACCCTACGCGATGCGGCCCTGGCCGGCGCAGCACTAGGCGACGCGGCACTGGGCGGCGCGGCTCTGCGTGTCGCAGCCCTACGCGATGCAGCCCTGGCCGGCGCAGCAATAGGCGACGCGGCGATGGGCGGCGCGGCTCTGCGTGTTGTAACCCTGCGTGATTTGGCCCTGGCCGGCGCAGCACTAGGCGACGCGGCACTGGGCGGCGCGGCGTTGCGTCTCACAGCCCTACGGGGCGTGGTACCTCGCGGCGCGGTCTCGCGGCGCGTGGTACACGCGGCGCTGGTGGACGGTGAGGCTCCAGAATCTACGACCAGCCCCCCGCGCTGCAAATCCTCTCTAGATTCGCTGCTTGTTTTGGCGCGTAGTGTTTCCAGCTCCAGGTTTCGGTCGTGCACCAGAGACTCAAGCCGTTCCGTGTTAATTACCAGGGACTCTGTTGCCTTGATGTGTTCGGCAATTTCCTTCTGTGCATTGTCATATAGTTGCTGTATTCGGGCTAATTGGCGTTGGAGCTCACAATTTTCTTGTCGTAATTTATATTTTTCTTCATAACCTTCATCATCATCACTATATTTATCGCTCATTGAAGTGAGATCTATGGTCATGGACTCATTATTTTGGCAATTTTCTTCATGGACTAACTCATTGTATAATGCCAAAGTTTGTTGTGACTCATTGGTAGAATGTTGGTCCTCATGAGCTTTTATTGTATTATAGGCTACAGCAACCTGTTGCTCTAGTTCTCTGATACGATTTAGAGCAGCCTCATGGTTGTTT
Organism: Pectinophora gossypiella; assembly: GCF_024362695.1. Classification (NCBI taxonomy): domain Eukaryota; kingdom Metazoa; phylum Arthropoda; class Insecta; order Lepidoptera; family Gelechiidae; genus Pectinophora; species Pectinophora gossypiella. Next base: position 8,034,517 of record NC_065410.1, read on the forward strand.
TGACATTCCTCCTGTGAGTTGATCACGGATTGTAAGTAGTCCCGTTGCTCCTGTAAGTCCTTATACCGACCATCTAACTCAGTGAGCTCGTTCTTTAAAAACAGTATTCTATTATTTATATTTATTACTTCTGTCTCACTCTCTTCATGTTCTTCTAGAAGCTTCTTGCATTCCTCTTGAGATGCCTGTAGTTCAAGAAGGGCTTGCTTCAGTTTTTGTTCTAATTCCTTTTTGCTGCAGGGAGCCATACTAGACAGAATCTGAAATAATAAAGGAAAGGCAGCAGTAACTATTCCAAGAAAAATAGAAAATACCTATAATAATTATTTTACTTAGTAAACAACAATAAGTACCTACATAACGGAATGCTATGTGTATGTCTGTATTATGTTATTTATGTCTAATTTGTGGAGTAAAAAGTAATGTTTTACACTGCTACAATAAACAATATATTGCTAACAATATAATGTTATTGCAAGTGTGCAAATAAGCAGAAAATATTGTGTGTTTCCGTTGCTTTTGTCGTCAACTTTGTTTTTACTTAACGTCAAAAACAAAGCGAGACTACAACGGTGCCGGGTGTGAGGTTGGACTTTAATCTCTGGTGTGATCTGTGTACTATTATGTTATAGCAATAATATTTATTGCTAGCTAATGTAATAATATAGAACAAAAGCAATACTCCCCAGGTTTTAGTCCGTATTTTCGAATTTGTAACGTCGGTGTCCGTTGGTCTCCGTACGACAATCAGCTGATTTGAATTTACACAATTTTTTCCACTTCAAATACACAAATTTATATTTTACACACTTTATATACTAAAATTAATACAAATACAAGTAAACTTACAAGTGAGACTTACAGTTCAATTTGTCAAAAAAACTTAATGTGACATGGTACCAAAGTGTATACATATTAATGCTCGTGGCCGTACATATTATATCGACTTATAAGTATCCAAAATATTCGGAATCGTATATTTTAAATTATCCCTTGTGTTAGGGCCAGACGAATAAAGTGTAGCGAAGAACTTCGCGGATGATATATCCAATGACCTGCAGGAGTGCAAGCAAAGTAAGGTAAGCTCGGCGCCTGCAGCGGCCGCAGTAGTCGCTCACCTCAACGACGCAGCGAGACTTAGCGCTTCGCCAACAAACACCAAGTTCAGGTGCTATATTAACTTAGTTCGCAACTTTAAATGCCGGACATTTATGAAACTGTCTACTAGCCGCAAAGTTTTGTTAATCACAATGGCGGGGGGCGGCAAACTAGTTTAGTTTGAGTTTTCACCTCATCCCTTGTCGTCGGTTGCCGAGAATATTTTCAAATTATTCAATTTGCATAGGTTAATTGCCTCTTCACATTTTATTGTGACACCTCGCAGTTTAATTAAATTGTAGAGTAGGTACAAGGTGTGAAATTCAGACCCCTAATCTCTTTGTGAGGCCGCCGTTGAAATTGAATCGTTTTCTCTCGAAAAGTAAATATGTAGGTGGGTAAAGAGGCTATCTTGTAGGTTTAATTATGAATGATAAGCTAAGCTGGCGCTCAACATTGCTAAAGAGAGTCGTGGGCCGTGGACTAGGACTGAAATAAAAAATATTTTATTTCTGTTTCATTTGTCAGTGGCTCTTTAAGCGAGCGCCGGAGTATTTTCATTACCATCGAGTACATTCTAATGGACTTTCCTCTTCATTTGCAGTGCTAACGGTAAAACAACAGTGGGAGCAATGGACAGAGACAGATGGGAGCGAGTAAAGTCAACTCCCCCATTCGGAATCAGTGAACCGGCTAAATTCGGAATCTCCCACGATATCGAATTATCTACCCTTCGTTTACTCTATGATGTACTGTATCGTTTCTACAACTCCAAAATGGAAATCTATCGATTCGGGTGCAATATACTTAAATTGTTCAACGGCTCCATAACGAGTCTGTGGCTTTGGAATTAATTACAGTATACGAACGCAAGCTACAAGGAGAAGAAAACAAATAAACTATTTACAAAAGAGCAGAGAGATTCATGAATTAAATACCTTTCGCCGTCTTAGTGTATTTTCGAATCCGGAAAGCAGGTCGGGATATTAAAACAGTGTTCAAAAGTGGTTTTCGCCGTTAGTCATTCGGTGGAAATGCATTTGGTGTGGTTTCGTCCTCTATTTCTCTGCATGACATTTCGCTGGTAACCATAAACCGTAGTGCGTGAAAAGTGCTCAGTATCAGTAGTATTTACTTCCGGGTGAGAGCCTTCAGCGCTCCCATTTGTCCGGCCAAGTAGTTAATGCCATCTGCGGCAAATCTACAATAAGTCACGTCAAAGAAAAAGGTATTTACTGAACACACGTCTGCATACAGACAGTGCTTTTGCTATTGACGAATACTTAAATTGCTTTGATAATTAAGGAGATAATATTAGGATACCTATCTAGCCGTGTTCATCAACTGTTAAAATTTACTGCGTTGTTTATTGCTTATTATTAGGATAAAATTAGATTAATAGTTTACTTGATAAACAATCCGGATACCTAAAGCGTGTATAAGACTATGCTTTTGTAAGTTCTCCTTTTCAAATACAAAATAATTTTCCAAAATAATGTTATCATCGACATTCACACAATATTTAACATTGCGTATTATCCGCTTGATGTGGTGTTTAACCTTCTGCGAAAGTGTTATGTTCGTAATTTCGTATTTAAATATTCGTGCAAAGCACAAGTTCATACAGAAATATTATCACTTACATTCAATAGTAATAGTACACGGGTTCGATACTGGCTCCATTAACCGATAAACAAGCTTTGGTATTTCACAGGAACTAAATGGAGGGAGGAAGTCAAGGAATGACCACGAAGTCTAGGTGTACTTAATGATATATGTTGCACAAGAATTACTCTAACATTTAAACAGTCAGGTGCTTCAAGTTGTGATAAATAATATAAAACGACCAGGAATTTTCTCAATTACCAACTAGTGACCGTTATATTACGAGTATTGGTGCAATATAGAAGAATATTTACGTACTTAAAAGCTTTTTGTTTTTGACTTGTTACAATAGGTAACAGACTCCTTGGTCTAGTGGTTGTCGCGTTGGGCTCACGATCTAGAAGTTCAGATTCGATTCCCGTTGGGGACATTGTCGTAAATTACTTGGAGACTGTCCAGTGTTTGGATAAGAAATTGCAGGTTGATTTGCCTGATCGGACGAAAAAGCAAGACGAATCCGTGCTTTGGAAAGCACGTTTAGCCGCTGGTCCCAGCTACACTAAACCGCAGTGGAGCAGCCTGATAAAATATGTTCCGTAGCCTCTTCGGCTGATTATGTGGAGGCTTGTGTCCAGTGGGTCGTATATACCTAAGCTGTTTATGTATTAAGTTTATGTACAATAGTTATCTACTTATTTTTACAGTATTTTCAATATTTTTGTCTTCAGATAAAACAATTGATACGAAATGTCTAGTGTAGATAACCTGTTGTTCAAAAGTTCATTTCGTAGGGCACCTGACGATCCCTTCGTTCACTTCTATAGCATTCTAAGTTCTTCCCGCCCATAATACAAGTTAATATTTTAGGTCATAATAATACACATACCAGGTAGTAGTAAAGAAAATTAGGTAGGCTAATAGCTGTGGGGCGGTTGTGTGGACAGGCGAGCATTAGCTGAATTAGCTACATGCCTCCGAGCAGGTATAATGAACGGGATAATTCCATACATGGTGTATTATGAGCACTCAGGGGCTTCACCAAGTACCAGCCGGTTCTGTAGTTTTAGAATGAAAGAAGATATATAAACAGCATGGTATATTAAAAAAATATATCATTTACATAAACTTTTATCTACACTGCTTATAATTCCGGTCTTGTAATATTTATCCTAGATTTATCCTATGACTTCGTATCAAATGTGACTAAAGTTGTTTTCTCGTGGCATTGCTTACCTCTTACGTGATTACGCCAGTGAGTTTATTATACAGCGGTGTACGCTCACAGACCAGTAATGGTGTGTCATCCACACATTCTATATCAACATACCATAAACAACCTATATAGGTTCATCCTACTGCTGCGCACAGGCCTGCCCCAATGAACCAGAGGGGTATGGAGCATACTCCACCACACTGCGCGCTGCTCCACTGTGGGTAGGAGGTGTATTTTACGGCTAATAGCCGGGACTAACAGATTAACATGCCTTCCGATGCACAGATTCGTCTTGCTTTTTCGTCCAATCAGGCAATTTAACCTGTTTATTGTATAAACTATAACATTGCAATTGAATTATACATGTGTTCCACTAGTAATCTAAAACCTTCCAATTGATTTTTCCCTATAATATCAATATCAAAACAAGCGCTATGATTCGTGATTTGAGCAATAAATGTGTTGTGAACGTGACTTCGCGTCCTGACTTTGGGTATCTACCTCTAAAGATGCGTTAGTATTTGTTTCTGTAATAATTCGACAAAGAGACCGTACAAACGATATTACGCAGAAAGGAATTTGAAGGTAACCTACCACTTAATAGAAAATCATACTTTTGTAAGTCACGAGAGCTACATACGTTGGAACAATGGTAGCTACTAGTAGCCCAGTTGGAAGATCGCTTGACTCTCACTGTGAGGTCGCAGGTTCGAATTTAGCACAGATCTACCTAAACCATTTTTTTCTTTCGAATACCTACATGTTTGGTTCATAAATTATTATTACGTGCTCAGTGGTGAAGGAAAACATCGTGAGGAAACCCACATTCCCGAGAAATGCATTTAGTAGGTACCTATGCGACCTATCATGTATTGACCTGGTTTTCAAAAAAGATCAGACAGGCAGTCACTTCTGTAAAAAACCGGACCTGTCAACACTAGGGAGATGATGATGAGAAGAGCCACATACATCTTACACTTGCCCCGGGTGACTCTACTCTTATTTCCAGCCAAGAAGTGACTCCCAGTCATCACAGGTAAATGCATATATTGTAATACACAACTTGCGAGTCACGTCCAAAAAAAAAAAATCACCTGCGTGTAGAATAAATAAAAAACTGTGTTTGGCCTTGTATGTATTTTTATTTAAATTTTAGAGCTTGGAATCCTTTCCGCTGTTGCATGAAATGTAACGACTCTCCTTAAATTTAACTAACAGGCAATCTTTTCAACATAAATTATTTTTTTTGCAGTGGTCGGTTTACCCACTTGTTATATTGTTAAGTACTTATGCGTATTTTGGTGACTTTTATAGCGATTTAAATACCTGCAATAAAGATGTACAGGTTGATAGTCAGATCGTAACGAAAACATTGGGATGATTCAGACCACTATTCTGATTAGCTATCAAGTGTAATTTTCCGTCGCAAAAGTATGAAACTGAAAATAAGTAATTTAAAAAAAAAACATTAATATTTTGATAAATTCTACGACAGGAAATTCCACTTGATATCAACTCAGAATCATGGTCTGAATCATCCCCCTCGGTATTTGTTACGGTGTCACTAACACCCATGCACTTGTATTTACGTGGTGGAAGTGATATCGTAACGGACACTAGGGGGGTGATTCAGCTCATTATTCTGAGTTAATATCAAGTGGAATTTTCCATCGCAAAATTGAAGAAACACAAAAAAAAACATGAATATTGCGACGGAAAATCCCACTTGATATTAACTCACGATCATAGTCTGAATCATCCCCCTCAGTATTCGTTACGATGTCACTAACACCCCTATAATATTATTATTATAATAATAATGTGTGAATGTTTATGCCAACTCAATAAATATTTAGTCTCACTAACCCTTCTGGCTGAGGAGAGTTTAACTTAGGAGCACCGATAGATACGCGGACTGTCACCATGCTGATATCAAGTCACTAAGCGTTTATAACTTTGAATTAAATAATAGAAAGGGTGACGGACGGAGAAAATAAGACATGTTAGCTTTCACATGTCGAAGTTTCTAAAAGTCGTGAACATTTTGATTCGTAATTCTTGACCAGTCACAACTACTCTTTAGGTGGGCCTTAGGTAGTAGGTAGTAGGTAGTGAAAGTAGGTACATGCAGAGTTGATTGCGTGTTGGCATAGGGGCTACTCTCGGGAAATAGAACAGGGATTTTAATAAAACTTCAGATACACAAGCTGAAATATTTATCGATATCTCTTTATATGACTGTCCTTTGTTTAGTTAGGACTCAGAACATTGCAGGATGAATAACGTCACGAATGTCCGAAAAGTCAGATGATTCCGTGTTTCGTGAGGCAAGTTAGGCCCATGGTCTCGGCGGCTGCTACTTACTCAAGTACGTAGCTATATCTTCGGGCATTTGACGATTTGCTAATAATCTTCACACCAGGGTTGGCTAGGTCGATCATTCACCTTACAATTCACATGAGAGAAGAACATTGCAGAAACTACCACAGAAACTCACCACTAATATTAAAATAACTTAAGTACTTATGCATGCCATCAATCTACATAGTCAGTTTCATATGAACAACATTCGTCGAAATAAGTCTAAAATTATAAGTAATCGATACGAAAGGATCGCTTTATGCTGAATTGCACTTAATTATGTTGCGAAAAATATTATATTCGGAGTTTGTTTAGTATTAATTTTCAACTTAATATAAATTAGGAGCTGAATTTATTTAGCATATTGGCAAATGTCAAAGTTTGGTTGGGTAGTGCTTGAAATAAATTGGAGTCAGTTATCATTGTCATGACTACACGACAAGAAACTCGTACAACTAGGGTTCATGGAGTAGTCAGCACAGCTGATTGCGGGTAATCCCGGTATTGCTCCTCTCGGGAAATAAAGCGCATTTTTTTTAATAAAACTTTTGACACAGCCCCCGCACTGACTTCCTGTACGTCCTTGCTGAAGATATTTTTCTAATAACATAAGTTCGTGATTATATTCCCAATGGGACTGGTCATAGGTATATTCATCGCTCGATGAACTGAGCGCACGGTTCAAATGAGCTTTTAGATGAGTTATATTTTACTAAAACTTGTCGGATATTGTTAAGTGTCTAGGCTATTAGTTTATTTACTTCTGAGTAATGTAGATGACCCAACTAAAATGCGTCTAAAGAAAACAACTACTTATTCAATTCCACGTATATAGGTACACGAATTTGGTGTTCCATTCGTACATTCCATAATTTTATTCTAATTAAACATTTAGATTTTCATATCTTTTTTTAAACACAAACCTACCTATTTTAAACCCAGCAGCTAAAAATTTCAGCGAGTCGAGTGTTACTAGTAAAATTAAGTACAAAATAATTTGAAGTCACTTGGTTAAACTGTTGTTTTATAAAAAAAGTCAGCGAAAAACTAGACAAATCCAGTGGAATCCGGACTATCGCAGAACAGCTGGGCTTTAGTTCCCAACTCGGAGCTTGTAAACTTACGCCATTCCCATAAAGCCGCGAACTTCACAATGAAGGACGAATAATATTGAAGTTTACTGACTAAAGTAATACAACAATGGAACAAAACTCATAGATATTCATTAATCTCGTTACAGACGAGAGAGGGAATTCGGTCAAGTCGGCTTGCGAACTTGCGTCTATACTTTACCAACCTCGTGACAGCGGTGGCTTTGGAAAAAGTTTGCGGCCACAGATTTAGGACAGAATTTTAACAGTTTCGTACGATTCTTTTTGTTTCTTTGTAGACCGTCCAATAATAGCGTTTGTATATACTACTTATATCACACTTGCTTCATTTGTATAATGTTCATTAAATGACATCAATTTCAGTTTGTCGAATTCGGTAACATGAATTTTACTCAATATCTGCTTCATCGAATTTAATGCCTGACAGCTTACTAAATGATATTAGCGCGAAAACGATGCAATGATTTTGAAATTGCGGATTATTATGAATAGAATTGTTTAACCTTTGTATAAATGTTTCTAACGTAGTCCTTATGCTCCTGACATCTAGCCTGATAAGCCTGTCGCACGGCTGTTAGGACGCCTGTACCTACTGAATCTCGCTGCGCCCCTGTGGACAATTTGATTGAGACGTGTCAATTGTTTAGGGAACGAAAATTCAGGAAGCGGAATGCTGTTTTATCGAAAACACGATTTTGTATGTACGTATATCGAGTAACAAGCCTTTTCCTACTTGACTTGCAGGCGTAGATTTACAAAAATAAAGATAAAGCGGACTGTGAACACAATAGGTTCTATGCAGAATTTAACAATTTGAATCTCGTGAGCCGCACGGAGCTGTCAACTAGTGTACGAGTGAAGACGAGCGCTGTCACAATTCAACTAACAACTCTCATGTTGAGGAGTAACAGGTTGAATGTCCTTGCCTTCATCACGTTGCATTAGTGGAATAGGGTCAAACAATAAGTTTAACCGTCACGTTAAATCTGTAACAGTCTAACAGTCGAGCGCTACATTTCATCCAACTCGCGCGTTCATATCCTGTCTGGGGAGTTGCCGGGCCAGCACAACTTCTTACTCCGGCTCAAGAGAACAATGTTTCATAATATTGAAGAACAGACACAAAGCCCCGTTGAAGTGAAAGAGCTCACTTCATTTTACAGGTGACTTTCAATGACGATCTGTAATTGAAATTCAATGCGGTCTGATGAAAGACAAGAAGTTTCGAATTGAAGCATAATTAATGGTTTAAACTAAGTTTGGAGGAAAGTTTTTCAATCGTTATTAAGTGTTTTAAACTTTGAACTTAACTAAATGATGTAGGTACTTTAACAGGGTGTTAGTGTTTGTATGTGAGGGTGTGGGGGTACTACTCCGAATGGTAGAGAAAGCATCGGTGTGTTCAGTTTGTCAATACGAAAGGCTTTAATTACAAAGTCTCAAGATATCTAGCTCAAAGGTCTGAAGGGCCTCTGAAGAAATGTTACGTGTATGTGTGTTGACACCAAATCTCTCCGACGCCGACGACAGTAGACGTCTTTCAGAAAGAAAAAAGAACATTTGTTTAAAAATCTACCATAAATATGTTAACAGCCTGCAACCCACGCCACAGTACCTACCTTATATAAAAAACCAAACGTGTTTTTTACTAAAAAAGAAAGACATTACTGCTACCGTTTTAAAAATTGCGTGCAGTAGGAGCCATAAATGAATAACGCTGAGCTTCAAATCTAATTTTGTTCACAGTTGGATCGGCACGACTTTATTTGAGGGGACCGAATCGATTTGTTTTGACTTGGTATAGAATAAATACCAATGCTAATAGGTATAAGGATACCGTTGGTGTCCTTTGCTATCTCCCCTTCGGGCAGCTCAACAATGGCGCGAGCCATTTCCAGGCATTTCCCGTTTTAATGTGCTCCCTTAGTTCCTTATCGACTGGGGTTGAGGGTTAAGGGTAGCGGGTGCATTACATGAGGGGATCGTTCGATGACTCACACCGGGATCAGGCGCGTGAACAAGATGCTACCTACTATAAAAACTCGACATATCTTATTCCCCTTTTCGAGTCGATGTCAGACTTATATACCTACGTATATAAGCTGCGCTCCCAATATTTCATATGTTTATTAAATTATACATATTTACTCTTTCTTTTAAACTGATTCGGACTTGCTGTATTCTTTGTTATATTACGTAGAATTGATATTTACGTGTGTTTACGTAATAATGAATATATTTTTTAACTGAAGATGAACTGACTGATGAGATGACTGTTAAAACAGCGGTTAGTCCTAATATAAGGTTTTACATACAAATCGCTTCTGATGATAAACATTTGATAAATCTAACAAACTGTGTCGTAGTTTCTTTAACTTTTAAATGTCAAATTAAAATGTCATACTCCTCTTCTCCGAAAGTCATAATATGGTGTGAGTACACCTATTAATAAAACACGTCTACCCGTCTACCTTATTGTATTCTGAATTAATGAAAGCGTGATAACTTGCGTAAACGACCTTTAGTCTATGAATATTATTTCATTAAAACTTTTAATGGGGCATTGGCTAGTAATTACGCGCCGCCATTGCCTTTGCGACGAAACTATTAAGACCCTTAATTAATAGTAAAGCAACTCTATGATCAGTCTCTCTTTCAGCCGGTTTTTTATTTTTTAATTTGTAATTATGTTTGTTATTTAAAGTTTTGTTTTTAATTTATTTACTTAGTGCAATTTTCAATACCTATACAGTTTTGATGCATACCTAATATCGTAAAACCAAGACTGGTTTGTCTCGTTGTTAGCTTTTCTGGCACGCGCCAATTTATATAACGTTAAAAATATTACTATTAACAAATTATAAGTTACTAGTGTTAAATGCGTGGTGGTTAGACCTCGAAGTTGGTATTACTTACATGTGTCGGGTGAATACAGGCTTATTACTGTATTTCTGGAAACACAGTCATCATCATCTCCCTAGCATTATCCCGTTTTTCACAGAGTCCGCTTACCTAACCTAAAGATTTGACAGGTCCGGTTTTTTATAGAAGCCTGTCTGACCTTCCAACCCGCGAAGGGAAAACTAGCACAATACAGGTTAGGTCCTCACGATCTTTTCCTTCACCGCTGAGCACGTGATTATCATTTATGAAAACATAATCACCATATTGAAATTGCTTGCTTTTGTTAGTTAGACCTCCAAGTACAAAGACTCGGAATATATTGCTGGAGATGCCATATTTATTAAAATGACAATTACCATAGACAGCTGTTAAATCGCGCTTATTAAAACATTAACTTTCGCAAAGCGAATTACATTCGACAGCCCGTGGTAGGATCATTTCCTTGTTTCCTGTTGTAATACAAATCGGCACTCGTCATACGGCTCATTATAGCATTAACATTAATTTTGACATTGATAGATATACACAGATTGGGCGGTTCGTTTCCTTTTCCGTACATGGGGTCCGTAATGCTTATATTAAAATGTTTTGATTTTATTTTTTTGGTAATGACTGAGCAAAATATTCTTTGATTGTGTTTGAGGTGATGTTAATAAGATACAAAGCTTATATATAGCATGCCAAGTTAAAAAAATCATGTGATCCTCTTTCACTGTAACTCCTTTTGAAAAACGTAGAGACATCGTTTTATTTTTCATGTAATCTTTGCACATGTAAAAAATAACGCTTTTTGACGGGAGGGACTTAATCTCACCATAAGGGCTCCTTTTTCCATTTTGGTACGGAATGCTAGAAATCAACTATTAGACTGTACAAACAGATCCGGCCAAGCCAAGTAGTCATTGTTATCACGTAAAAGTTACAAAAAATAGAATAGAAATCGAACTTGGCAAACTCTGACTAACAAGATTTCGTTACAAAAAATGGCATTGGATATAAATTGTAGGATTGGATACTCAGTACCTACCTTATTCGAATTGTCAAAATTAATAGGGAACGCAAAAAGGGGAGGAAGTTTTACTTTATTCCGTTGAAACTTTGGTAATTTAAGTCCAGTGGAGTTATTTGCTTATAAATATGTATGGGATGTTTCACCTAATATTAAGCTGGTGCCATTCACTGTCTATTTCTCACTCGAGGGAGTTTCTTATTGATTTAGTCAACTATTGGACCCAGTAAATGGCACGGAAGTAATACTAGAGGCGGTTATCTACACACAAATTTATCTGAATCTACCAAGTTTAACCCTCTTCATTTTTATCATGGTTGTCATGTAGATTACCAACCCCACCAACCTTTGTGTCAGGGTTATTATTAAGCCGCCTAAGGCCCCTGACATGGCTCATGTAACGCCTTCTAACCTACATCAGTAAATAATAATCGGGACCAACGGCTTAACGTGCCTTCCGAAGCACGGATTATCTTACTTTTGGACAATCGGGTGATCAACCTGCAATGAATTAACCAAACTATATTTATATTTCCCCATTAGGATTAGAACCATACCAAACCAAACAACCGAGTAAGTATTAAGTAGATAGGTACAGGGTGTTAGTGACATCGTAACAAAAACTTTGACGCATTATACTTACCATGATTCTGTTTTGATATCAAGTGGAATTTTCCGTCGCAAAATTATAGACATGAAAATATTTTAAAAAACCACAAAAAATACATGAATTTTGGACGGAAATGATTTTTTCGTATATATTTACATACAATACATAGCGGTCAAACATATAACCCTCGAGTAAAAAGAGTTTAACGTTGTATAAATTACCTACAACGAAAGCTGATAAAGTTAGATATAAACGTTGTTTTTATTTAAATCAATCTCTAACTTCTACAGTTTAGAAAAAAATATTTGAAAGTGTTACTCAGTTTTGCAGGCACGAGTATATAACATACAATATATACTAAACAACCTATATACGTCCCACTGCTGGGTACTGGCCTCCCCTGAAGCAACTGGAGAGTGTATGGAGCATACTCCATACTTGGGTAATACTTAGTGGAGCTGCTTTTAACGGCTTATAGCCGGGAGCAACGGCTTAACGTGCCATCTGAGGCACGGAATCATCAAATTTCTCAGACAATCAGGTGATTCAAGCCTGTAACGTCCTTACCAAACAAAGGACAGTCTCACAAAGTGATTTCAACAATGGGAACTGAACCCGGACCTCCAGATCGTGAGCCTAACGCTCTAATCACTAGACCACGGAGGCTGTGCACGAGTACATGGGTAAATAAAAATATTAAGATAGTAACAGCTATAGTCTGAAAGTGACTATCGCCTGTGTAGGCTATTAATATGCATTGACAAATTTGCAATCTCGTCTGTGGCGGGTAAAAACCTGGGTAATCGAGTTGCGCCACCATCAGCCATAGGACCTTTATCAAATGACCGACTAACATATTTTACAATGGCTTTTTGCTTGCGGCTTTAAAATATAAACAGTCTATATGCGTCCCTCTGCTGGGCACAAGCCTCCCCTCAAACATTCAGAGGGGGTAGAGCATACTCCAACACGCTGCTGCACTGCGTTGGATAGCTTGCGGCATTGTTTGCATTAAAACTCACTAATAGAAGAGATTGCTACTTAGCAATAAGGCCGTCAATTGTACTCTTTCTATTTCTCTTTTGTTTTGTATTTTCTATTTGTATTTATTATAAGTAGGTCCCTAGGCAGTGTTAGGTAAGTTTCGTTAGTTCCACTCGTGGTCGACCTCCGTGGTCCAGTGGTTGAGCGTTGGGCTCACGATCCGGAGGTCTTGGGTTCGATTCGCGGTGGGAACATATCACAAAAATTACTTTGTGGTCCTTAGTTTGGTTAGGACATTACAGGCTGATCACCTGATTGTCCGAAAGTAAGATGGTCTGTCCTTCGGAAGGCACGTTAAGCCGTTGGGCCCGGTTACTTATCACTGATGTAAGTCAGTTGTCGTTACGTGAGCCATGTAAGGGGCCTTTGGCAGCTCAATAGTAACCCTGACACCAGGGTTAATAAAGTTGGTAGTCCACCTCACAACCCACACGATAGAAGAAGAAGTCCCCTCGTCATAGCGGGCGACAGTCTTGTATGGTCTTGTAAGGTATCTACAAGGATAATAATAAACTATTAACCGTTACTCTTCAGGGGCCTTATTTTTGTAACGCTTGCCTTCAACTCGCGTGCGTAAATATGTACCTATCTCATCTTGCAAATGACAAGTTCTGATGTGCTATGTGAAATGGGTACATATTGTCAAACGTAACTTGAAGGTGAGTGATTAAAAAATAACCCCCTGTTGACGGTGCCGCTACTGGAAAATAAAACTTAATTTTGTTTTAGTCTGGTAGCACTAAAATAATGGTGCTAATTCCTGTAAATACCATCTAATTTTATTTTAAGTTATATCTGTCATTTTCTTATCTGCCGAAAAGGAAAGGGACGGGTAATCGACAAGCATAAAATTTATGGAACACTCGTCAATTTTAAGCACAAATCTAAAACAACCGTCTAAAAATTTTATATTGGCTAATAATCCGACAGAATTAAGTTGACAGCACACGTCAAACGGTTTGCATACCAGAGATACCTTTTTAATCGCCCGGGTTATTCATTCATTTACTCATTCTTCCTAAAATTAAGAGCTGTGCATCATCCGTCCCTTTCCTTTTCGGCGAATAAGAAAATGACAGGTATAACATAAAGTAAAATTAGGAGGTGTCTGCAGGAATCGGGGCCAATACCGACTTTCACTTACGACGAGTGTAAGACAGTTTTAGAGCTGTTAAACTAAATTAAAATTAATTTTGTGTTGCCAGAATTATTATACCATTACTCTTAAATTAACATTTGTATGGCCATCAAATACTCACAAACATAAGTTTAGAAGTTCTGAAGCAGACATTGAGAATGAAATATTTATGTACGAACTTTATATTCGTATATTAGTTTGTCAAACGCACAATTTGAAACTTACCAGCTGCCGTGACTTGCGTTAAAATTATGCTTTTAAAACTAAATAAATTTATATGTATAAATTGTTTAGGTATATAAACATGTGAGTTTAAATTTAAATATTCATTCACTGAATAAAAGGTATGGTGAATAAGATTTTATTTTAATTTAATTTTAAATATCAATTTAATTTGAATTGAACTATGTCTGACTTGGTAGATGGTTTTTTATGTTCCGAAATGAAATTCTGCTCTTTAATGGTTATTAATCTGGTTATTAAATTCTGGTTATTAATGGCTAATAAGGTTGCTCCCTATTACACGGGAGTTAAACATAGCTGGCGAAGAGTGGGTGCACCGCTTCCTACCCCTTCGGAAATACAGGCGTGATGCTATGTTATGAAATGAAATTGTATTTACCTGTCGACATGGTCCCTGCAGTTGTGCGTAGTTCGCAGCAGGACTTTATGCCAATAAATGTCATCGAATTCAATTGTGAAATGAACGTGGATTGTAGCGATTTTGCATGATTATTATTGCTGTTTAATTCAATTTCGGTAACAACACGACGACCGGAATGAATATGTTTGCCTGTTGTCCAGTAATACGATTGGGCGCCCCGGGAAGCGCTGGACATAATGCGATGATGGGAAAACAGAGATGGACAATATTTTACTCGTTTTTGAAACTTTGAGGTCCTATTACATTACGCGATTCATCGGCCACGATGCATTGAGATCGGTTGGTGTAATTATACATCGGGTGGGCCAGATTCCCATAAATACGAATATACTAAAATCGCGAAATGTAATAGGCTTTTTACGTAGATGAACACCGTCTATTGTTTATGTAATTTGCCCGTGGATTGGGGTCTGGTGGCTTTTGCTACTTGGACGGATAAATATATAGCTCTGAGTGCAGACACTCTCTCATTTGGTACATATCTGTAAACAGAATAAGTAAAGACAACTTCAGAATTTTCACACATAATACACTTCTTTCTCTTTCATACGACTATTAAGTCGATGTACCGATGAATATCCTATACGTGTAGTGCAGTTTTTGAATTGAATATTTTTGAAAATAATTATTAGAACCATATTTGCGAAATCTCGATGCTAATCATCATTATCTATTAATGTAAATTGGAGCTCATATTAAATTAAAAATGTAGAGTTAGTGCACTAACATGCAGTGATTGTATTTTGTAATGTAATAATTGTAATGTTCCCCGGCAAACCCTAAATTTCCATTAATTTCGATATTCATCAATTATTATTAGATTTATTGTGAGTAAGAATTTGAATTCAGAATTATTTAATTCTACTGTATTTTTGTTCACGCGGGAATCAAAACAAAGCAACAATGAAGTACTTACTTAGTTCTCAATTCAAATGACGACACACGATAAATGTAATAATTGATGAGCATGGAAAGTAGTATTCATTTAATATGCGATGATTGCCGAGGGACATTAAGAAAAATAGAAGCACTGTAAGTAGGTATACAGACTTATGAGCGCACTCTTAGGGCAAGTGGTTGCTTGAGACTGACCATATCATACATGATTACCCAGTTATTTTGCACGGGAAGAGCGTGATACAGTCTTGTCAGGTCTCTTGGGTTTCATTTTAGGAACTAAAATTAGGAAAATGCTTCGCTTGACCCTATATGAAGGATATATTGTTATGACAAACCACAACAACACTCTAGCGGTCTCTAACTGTATGGGGGTCGGTGCATTATGCATTGGGTCATGCAGAACGTGTGTGAGCACCTAACGGCAGCAGGACATGCAAACTTCGCCCCTGCCTGGGACTAGTGATGTCGAGAATGGATGTACTTTTTACAAGTCGATGGTTTCAGTCTATCGATAGCGTAATAGTTAGTGATTGTTATCTCGAAGATGGAATTGACACAACGAGTCTAAGATCCGTTTTCTCAAAGTAAAATTTAAGAGTCAAAATATTTTATTAAAAATTACACATTTGTATGTACGGTCACGAGCATTAATACGTATACACTTTGGTACCATGTCACATTAACTTTTTTGTCAAATTGAACTATAAGTCTCACTAAATGTCAAATATGTGGCAGTACTTATTAAATAAATAAATATGTTAGTGCGACAGAGTCCTAAAGTGGGTACATTATATTGCTCATGACTGTACGTATATTTAGAGCATTGTTGGGTGAGAACTCTTAGCGCCCGGCCAAGTAGTGAATGGCATCCACTGCAAATCAAAATACATAAAATAAGTCACGTCAGTAAATTATGGCTAAGTACTGTGATCTTGTTATTATCGATAGAATGATAGATTTGGAACGAAAGATATTGAGTACTCGATGACGTATCATTCTCAGCACTACGAAGTTTTTGCTCATACATTCCTGAATGGGGTAAAGAGGGCGATGGTTTCATTAGCACTCGGATAACCAATTTATGACTAAGTTCTGCGTGACTCATCTGTTATTCTGTGAACTTAGGACCCCTTAATTTGTCTGTAACGGTCGTTGCTGTAATAAAAAGTAATTTTTGCACTTTTAATGGGATTGAAGTGGTCAAATGCATCCATAAAATTTACTTCATATACATGCAATTAAAAGACCACCCACTTTTAACATCTCACATTTAAGCATTGTAGTATTGTATGGATTGGGTGATACGGTCAAATAAAAAATTGCGAAGGACCACGGAATGAAAATCTGCACATTGACCTAGGTCTGCCAACCATTGCCCAATGGCTCAAATTAGCTTTCAAACGTTTTTTCGATTCTGCTCCGCATCACCCAAATCCCCTGTAGTTGCGGCTTCCGAGTACATTCCGCTTAGGGACGGTACTGAAAAGTATCGGCGTCCGAAGGACGTAATATACGATCCCGACGACCCGATTACTCTAGACGCAGCGAATGCTATTTAAGCGTAGTAATAAATGTTTCACGGCTGTTGGTGGAAGCCCGAAAAGGGACTACTACTACTAGGGGGTACTTTCTTCGCGTCGCGCGGGTGCAAAACCACGCCGCCGCGGCCGCAGGCATTGCATAAAATTTCAGTTTCAATCTGTTTACAACTTCACAAATAAATTATTTGTGTTCATTTATTGACTTTTCAATTAGCCTGTTATTGCATAGTGAGTGGTTATTCATTTCGCTGTTAATAATGTTACAGGTTTGTTTGTTGTTTTACATTTTAATTGATTTTGAATACATTTATAAGCTGTGTAATGCTTTTATAAAAGCGTATTGTATTACTTGTGAAGTTTCAGTTTTAAATTTACTTTCTGTTAATTATATTTAGTTCGTAAATAAAATTATAAATATTATTAGTGTTGATCTTCTTTAATCTAAATACCTACCTCATCGGTCTTCGTTTTAATTCCGTACAAATTGTACTATCATCAATATGTAAACATCTTTTGCAGTCGAAAAGTATGATACAAGAGTTATGCTAAAATGTACTTAATGTTTTGGGAACGAAACAATAATTTTTCTTATTATCTATTTCTGATTACTGACAGTAGGTAATTAGTCGTAGTGGGTACACTCTGTCAAATACTTACCTATTATTGGAATACAAAGGCCGGTTTTTATTATCTACGTTACTTGTTGTTGTTCATATGGCATTCATAATTTGAAACCGGACCTGAAATTTAAGTAAATAAGCTTAAAATGGTTTTAAAAGTACGGGATCAATCGAGTGATTCGGCCAAACAAGGGACAGTCCTACAAAGTGATAAGTGATTTTTGTCACAGTGTACGTTTCTAACAGGGAATCGAACCGGGGACCTTCGCATCGCTTTAATGTCTAGATAACAAAGGTTTGGCGTGTTGACGAGTTTATTATGTAAGTACTTACATATTTATTATTCATAAGTAGAAATAATAGTATTAAAAATTTTGCACATATAACAATGTTCTGTTACGTAATTACTGTTTTACTTATTTATGTCATGTTACAATATTGTGTAGTGCGAGAGAAAAACAGTGTAAATATTTTGCATTTCATTAAAAACTTAAGGAATGAGTACTGGAACGCGCAGTAATAATCCCCGGTATCAGAGGATCGGCACGTATACTCACGTTTGACTCATAATTGGGAACCGATATAACTATGTAAGTACTTGTGTTGTACAGTGTACTGCTATGGCAAAGAATATCGAGGAAATAACATAAGTTATAATAATAGTTTTTGTTTAACTGAACGATGGTATCGTTATTCTAAAATGATTTAGCGGCCACGGGGTCATCATGTTCTATCTCACAAAATCTGCATATCATATAATGGCTCCAATGCTATCTTCGCTTCGGTTGCCTTTCGTTCAGAAATATAAAAAAAAATGTTTAGGTCACCTAGGCATCCTACCAAATGCACGCACGCAGCGCGCGATCTGATCATCGAATCCATTGATCCGATCATACACATGCGATCTCTGTAGCCAATGATTGTCCATACGTTCCTACACCCAAAAAACTCAAGCTCGGTGTAAACGAAATGTTGATGCAGGATGAATAGTTTCATGCATCGCAGACCGGATCGTAACCAGTGTAGAGACTAGAGAACCCCACGATCTGATCTAGCGATCCGTTTTGGAGGCGCTAGGATCGTTTCGGTAGATTAGATGGCGTGCAGTTTGAAAGGTCCTTAAGTCAATTAGAGATAGAAATCACCAAAAGGATGATATAGGCTAACGACTGGATTCAAAGAGGGCAATAAGTAACGTGGGCAGGAAAGGGTGCAGCGTAAGTGGTAGCGACAGCGTAAACATACGAGTATTATAGCAAATAAAAACTTGACACCGTTAAACTATTTTTTTTAAAGAACGTCTAGGGCCCTTTTTCGAAATTTTTCTTGCACCTTCTGTTCCCGGGCTATACAGGCTGTGGGAAGCTGCAGTAGTTTTAGGCGGATGATGTGTAAAATAAGACGATTGAAAGTGTAATTATGTTACCTATTCAATACAATATATTTTTAAATTTGAATACCTTATGGTTCTTTGTGCTTGAAATATCCTTCAAATGCCAAGTAAGTTATGTTTGCAAATTGTTATATTTAATGTACTTTTGAACAACATTAGGTATGAATCCGGTCTTTCATGTATTGTTGTTTCTGAGATTGTAGCCTTGATTAGGCTATTTGTTTTTCGATTATGGAATTTTTCTCTATCGGTAAGTATTTTTAGCTTAATTACAACGATGTTTCTTTGTATTTCTCTCGTGGATTGTAATAGTAAGTACGTATCAATTAGGTATTCTGTATCTTCTGTATTTTAAGGTGTATTGAATAATTTTGTAAATGGGAAAGCATTATTAATAATTATATAAACTGAAACAAACAAATGTAGATCACATAGTTTATTCGTATTTCTTTATTTTGAGCTACACAATTTACCCATTATTTACATATTCATTCTTACACACTATAATATATATTTCATAACAATAATAAGCAACAATTTCAACTGCGTATTCCGAAATACATATTAGTACAATGTGAAAATTATACATACAACTTCAATACCTAGGTTTGATTCATTAAAAATTTTGGTTACTTAATTAATTTTAACAATGATCCGGGGTTTATAACAGTGAGACTCTATTGTACTTATATTTCTACAAACAACTTAGAAGTAATATGGATGCCAGATTGTACCGATAATTTGTCAAAACATATGCGGCTGGCAATGCGGCTAGGGCTCAAAGTTTGTAAGGTCAAATTGGGACAGATACTTTACGTAGATAATTCATGAAATTCATGTTTGGATTATAAATTATTATCACATGCTCAACGGTGAAGGAAAACATCGTGAGGTACATACATTCCCGAGAAATGCGTAACCTAACTTAAACAGCATTGGGCTGGATTTACTTAAGGGAGATTACTGGCCTCGCTGCTCCAATACGTCATAGGAAAGAAGTATGGCAATGGTGTAGATGAGTTACAGATATTTACCCGCAAGCATAGAATAAGGAATATTACTACGTATAGAACGGCAACTCGCCGCACCCCACCAGCGCTTGAGCTAGGTTTACCTCGAACATAGTTTAGACTTGAATCGTATGGTGTCAGACGTCACACACACAGATGCGCGTGCACGATAATGTCAATGTGTAGTGTCTGTGTAAAATGAGGTTGTTTGTATGAAGTGTCCGGGGTGTGCCGCAAGTGAAGGGATACGATTCAAAATAAACACAATCGTATTTATAGGGTGCTTATTTTATGCAAACTCAGAAGACACCATGTTTAACTCAGAAGTTATTTTGAACACAAAGATCGATATAGCCTGAACGTTGTCGTCTGTCGTTATCACATGAATTTTTAATAGCTTAATTAATAAACAAATCGGCTGAATCATTTGAAACTTGAAGTCTTTAAAAATGTATACCTTTCAGGCAACTGGCATAAAATCCATTGACACCGTCTGTCCTCCATATATAACGTCGTTGTTAAGTGGACAAGAATAGAGTGACCTGGCTACAGTCGCCTATTGTTGTGAACTATGTGATTCCTTTCTCGAGTAGGTTGGCCAGTCGTTAAATATGACTGATTGAATCGCTAAAACATGAAGAGTCGTCAATAGAGCTTGCGTATCGGCAATGACAAACAAAGTTAGGTGATCTATGCTGCAGTCAGTTCAGGCAGGAAAAATTCAAGCACATCAACAACCAGCCTTTAGTGATGTTGCGCATGTCCTTAAGAACTGTTGTGGTCATCATAATAATATTAATGGGATATCGTTCCCAAGCATCGATCAATGCTAATTGGGTAGTCAATGCTAAGAGCTAAGCACCGGTAGGTTTCCTTTAAATATTATGACAGTGTAACGGTAACAAACTAATATGATTTATTTTTGGTAATCAGTTATATTTGGTGCAAAATTATATTCAACTGAAAAAGGTAACTAACAAACGGTTACGGAATATCCCTGTAGATATTTATTAGTTACAAAAAAAATAACCTAACTCTACGCTGATTTGCATATTTGTAATGTCAATAATGGTTCTATAGGAAGGATTGGGTTGGTCTTTTCGGTGACCAGTGGCGGATTTACCAGTAGGCTGAGTAGGCTGAAGCCTAGGGCGGCAGATTTTAGGGGGCGGCAAATTTGGCCCAAATTTTTTTTTGTCTTACAGAAGTAAAATAATAGATATTATACCTATACACAAAGAAACAAGTGACAAGAGTTATAACATTTTAGTAATGCACAGTATACTGAACATTCTTACGTCTGTACGGGCTTCAACCGAACATATTTTGCTAACTTTGCGCCGTGTTTTTGGTAGCGCTTTGCACTCGACTATAATTAGTATCGAATTTCAGAGGTCAGTAGGGGCGGCAAAATTTGAATAGCCTACTGGCGGCAAATTTGTAAATCCGCCACTGTCGGTGACAGATTAATGTTCAATTTAAAACGGTTGCTACACCGACATTTTGGTATTTAGGTATATATATAAGCTGGGGAAAAATACAATAACAAATCTTAAGCCCTTGGGAGACCAAAATAATCTTATTTACCATCCTTATTTATCCGTGGTATGGATGAATCCTATGTTTGCAATTAATATCATAATTAACTGTTTAAAAATCCCTTATACAAATCAATGTACTTTATAGACCAACAATTCCAAGCATATGAAAAACCGTACCTACAAAAACATAATTTCAATAATCTCTAATTTTACAAACAAATATTAGACATTTTTAAATTTCTAGCAATCTTGATAATTGATATACAATTTCATCTCTCTGTGACTAGTGAAATAAAATACATTATATTGTATGTGTATATTACTATATTAACTTACGCTAGTCTTATCAATTTTTTTATTTTAGTCTAAAATTTACAAAATATATTATTTTACAGCGTCATGTTTGTCCGACGTTATAATAATGGAATAAGTAGTATTAACTACTGAACAAATATTAATTTAGGCCTGCTACTCGACACTTACAGCATTGCCCGCGATATAAAATATTAAAATGCCGTAAAGGAAAAAAGGAAGGAAGGATGCCGTTGCAGCATTCAACATTTGCACAATTTTCATAACCTTAATGCGTACATATCGGAGCTAAATAGATATTAATCGATTACAGAGTGCTTAATTAGTAGCGTTCGTTATTAGTATGGAATAAATTTTATGCAGCACACAAACTGTTACCCGTCTCCCGGAACGGAAATCAGTTGTCGGCATTGTTGTCGCTAATGCTAACTCCCGATGACCCGATTACTCTAGCCTTAGAGGCGCCCAATCAGCTTGCGACAACAGACACTTCAGAAGCCCGATACAGACCCCGCCGCGTGGTCGACGATTTCCCTCATTCAGCGCATATCGCTATCGACCAACTAGGGTCGATTAATTCTTTCGAATATTATCCTCTCAGACGATGCCCAGAGCCGAGACTCGCATCCAACTAGAATAAAGAATAATATCTCAGGTCTTAAATTTTGTACCGGGTGACAGCCCTCAACGCTCCCCATTTATCCGACCAAGTAGGTAGTTTGCGGCAAATCTACAATAAGTCACAAAAAAGCTAATGCTAACAGTGTCGCGAGCAGGTCTTATTCTTTTAATAAATTATTTTTATTATAATTTTAGAAGTAAACACGCAGCCAAGTTTACGATTGACATATTTTGTAAATTGACATTTTCAAAATGTTCTTTTTACGATATATTTACAGAGCTTTATAATTAACTAATTGGCATTTAACTATAGTGTGGGGCGTCTAATAGTGCAAGGGGTACTAAAGCAAAGGGTCATTCGATAATAAAGGTTAATGCAAATGTTACGTTATCGAACATTATTGTACGTAAATATTTTATCGGCAATCAGGGTAGATCCCTATGAGAGATTTAAGATATTTTTTACCAGTCTAAGCAATGGTACAATGTTTATATGTGTAAGAAACATAATGATTGGGAATTATGTCTGACTAGTTTTTATTCGTCTCGGTAAACTTATGACAACAATAGAAATGAACATGCTGCTCGATGAACATAGGCTGAAACATATTCCAGAGGTTTCGTAAAAAATCTATCTATGTAACTTTCGTAATTTTCAACTAAATATTATACATTCTCAAGCGAACTAAAATACTAACAGTTGTATTTAAGATCACTATGACCCTGAGTTGAAAACTGCCTGTAAATCACATATAATTGAATATAAAAATGTTATGAAGAAAATAAATTACACCTGCTATTATTAAATACAGAATGGTAATCACATTTAATTGCTAAAAATTTTATTTTACAATACAGTATACAGTTTCATTTATTTGATATGTTTCATATATAATTTACTAACTTTTTGTAATGAAATGAAAGTTCAAATATAAATTAAAGTATATAAAATATTTTCAGACAATTTGAGCTGGCACGGAGAGTTACTGTTAATGAATAACGTTGCAAATTAATTAACAATTGGGTGTACAAACAAGAAAACGAAATAAATCCAGTTCTGAGAAATTACTTGCTTCGCAGAAATGCTATATATCTGACTCTTCAGTTCTTTGCAACAATGGTTGTTTGAAATACAACATAATCGAAACATCGATATAATTAATACTTACAATATTAAAATATTTGTTCATGATTAAGTACCGTATACTTTTTGATAATTAATTAATCAATTACCTTTATGTAATAAGCGCTGAATGGATTAATACTGAAAAATAATTGTAGAGCTCTACCATCATAAATTATAATACACAATACTGGTGCCTGATATAGGAATTTGCTCCAATACGTTCCGCCAATGACGCGAAAACATTTAATTTATTTTGTGAAGTAATAACATACGTAAGTAAATGTAAGGCTGTTATGTTTACGAAGTAATGTACACGGAATCCATTTACACCTATGAAACATTACTTTGGTCAGGAACACAATCTTTGGAAACACTGAGGTGACAAAAAATGCATAAATTATATTGCAAATGGCACACAGATCACTTTAAATCAGATTTGAAAGTATTTAATCTACCTACAATATAGATGTTAATAATAAAGTCTTAGGTGTGTTTACAGACGCCTGTGCGTTGTTTAACAACTTTACAACATTCATTTTATCATGTGAAAGTCCTATCGAAATCGTTGTTCAAGCAATCTTCATCAAACTAAACCATAACTGAAGCTTCCATTCACAGATTTACAATAAGCCGCGTCCAAATACACTTCTGGAACAGTCTCTAGGACACAGGCAACGCATCATTACGAAATGTTCTGTAAGTTCACTTTTACGTAGCAATCCTGGTAATGACCAGTACAGTGGCGAGGAGTAGGGTACAAGGAGGGGCCATGTGTGCGGCCCCAGGTCTCCCTGCGGCTTGCACCCTGTCGGCCCTGGAACCACCCTCAGTCAGCTCTCTGGACCGCGCATATCCCTTGGACCGGTCTCCCTGGACGCTCTCCTCATTGCTTCTCCAGTATACAGTAGCTATCGTTGCTAAGCACTGTGGACAAAATAATAACGTAAACATGCTGTAAGTAAGGGTGCCTTCATGCCAGCCGCTCTCCTGTTCGCGATTTTTGTAAGGATTTGTCAAGCAGAGAGTTACAATGTGTCCTAAGGGTGTGAATAATATTGAACATATATGTTTGTTAATTTGTCATTTTATCAAGATTCAGCATGAATAATTTATAAATATTAAAGGCCTCACGTTCTATTTGTAACAACACTCTTTTCTCGATAATAATATTAAAAGACGACTTCAAATAAAGTTATTTAATACGTAGTTAATCCTACGCAACGTCCGGTTAATCCTATACCTTTATTTTATGAAATCAGCATGCGTGGCGTTAAGATAAATAAATATACGTAATACAGTTTCATAGAATCACGAGTAAAAAAATAAATCATACACAAAAGGAGTCAGTATACTGAATTATGAAATTGAATAACACGCGGATTATTCCCTGAATCTCTTTTGATGTTTTCAAAATCATTTTATTAGGCTCTTTTGAGTCTTTATTGTTATTAAGTTGAGCGTTTGAACGGTATCATCTTCCACAGTGAGTTAAGAGGTGTTTGATATTTAGCTACTTGTTGACGTTGTTGTAGAAATCAATAGCACTTTAGAATAGTAAGCTATTCTAAGGTTTCATGATAGTGTCTACACTGTAGTTTAGAGATATACAACAAGAAGATGAGAATATGTTATTCTTCTAGAGTGTCTGTTACTATTATTATGTTCTATCCTTGTCACATGTCCTCTCAACAACCATATTCAGTCTGCAATGCGCTATGGCTGAGAAGAATAAATGGGAGCTCAGAAAATTAAAGTGATAACAAGGGTGAAGCCTCGTGCTCTGCATTAGCTGTATACGGTGTTAGTAACATCGTAACTTTTTAGGATGATTCTGAGTTGATATCAAATCAAATTTGAAACTGACTATAAAACTTAAAATGATTTAAAAAAACACCAAAATTTTCATAATTTTTCCGACAGGAAATTCCACTTGATATCAACTCAGAATCATGGTCTGAATCATCCCCCGAAGCTTTTGTTACGGTGGCACTAACACCCATACATGCCCTTATGGCTACGTGTAAGTACTTGTACATGCTGTAAATGGCATCGTAACGAATATGTGTACTAAGGGGGAAGATTCGGTTCATAATTCTGAATTAATATCAAGTGGAATTTTTCATCGTATAAAAGTATAGAATTGAAATTAATAAAAAAAACACGTAAAATATGAATTTTGCAACGTAAAATTCCACTTGATATTAACTCACAATCACGGTCTGAATCATCCCCCTCAGTATTCGGTACAATGTCACTAACACCCTGTATTTATGTTTACAATAAAGCACTCCAAGGTTCTTCCCTATCTTGTCGATGGCATCCGCATCCCCATTGAAATGAAACTCGACTAACATTTGCTCACAAAAGTATGACTTTCCGATTTTAATAAGCTCGTTAGAAAGAAATTTTTATTCTTTAAAAAAAAAAAAGTTTTAAAATAGAACGCAATTCCCGCAAGTCCTTACCAGTGAGTTCATTTAGTCTAGTTTTAATAAGCAGTTTCATTTAGGTCCGGAAAATATTAAACTCTCAACGAATTTCGCTCGTGTGAGTTGATGCAATGTTCATACAAAGTGCTCAACGATATAAAATGTAATTTCACAAATAAATAACTTAGAAAATAATATTATATGTTATAATTTTTGCTAGAAAATATAAGCAATGCAGGTTTTACTGCAGAACTTATCTTGGTTTTCTTGATTACGAAATAAGGAGACATTCTTTAGGTATTTGTAGTGAGTCTAATAGAAAAATAGTGCTCAATTTTCTCAAATATTTTATCATTATTATCTGAACACACACGTGGGAAATATGATAATTTATTTACTTCCAGACTATATTATGTTTCTCATTAATATGGTGAACCAAGTGACTTGTTTGCCATAATTAAGAGATGGCTCAGAACGTTAACAACGCACCCAGAAGTTATGTTTGAAGACCGTTGGAAAGTTTACCTTCAGATAATTATTTACCATATTATCTTATTTTACACCATACAGGGTTGATTGAAAAATATCTACATGTTATGGTTGATTTTGTTATTATAAGGTCGCCCTTTATTGCAGTTGCCTTTATTACATATTGCCTTGTTCTCAGGTGCCCACATAATATTTATTCAGTTTCGGTGCCTTTAGTTCGGTTTAAACTTAGTGCTTATCTGCGAAAATGGTGCCTATTATTTTACTTTAAACTTTCAATATAAGTATTATCAGTTGTACTTGTAAGCAGTACCTACTCATTCATTATTGAAAATGCAATTTGGCAACAACACTTTTGTTATGAACAGGAGTGTGAGCTACGGCGATTGCTGAGAAATGACCGGTACTACGATAAATGATAAATAAATACATAGCTTCCGAGAGAGCGTTTTATTTACTTTCACCAACATAGATCACAAGAAGTATGTAAAAACAAAACCAAAATTCAAAGCGTTGACAAAAAGGAAATATAAAAACATGTAAAAGGGTATAAAATTTTCTGCGAGGAGTTCGCAACAAGGAGCATACAAAACAAGGGCAACTGAATTTGAGGGTACTGTACAAGACTTATATCTTCAAATTAAGTATATATGTATACCTATCTGTTATTTTACCTGGCACAATATTATTCTATAAATAACATGAACTTGTGTAACTTGCGTAGTACTGCGGGGGTAGATAATGTTTTATCTCTGTGGATATGTAAAATTACGTTGTCAAGGGATCTAACTTTTCTGGAGAAACGGTAGGTAGTGTGTTTTAGGATTATGTTTACGTTTCGTTGTATGTAATATTTTGTTACAGTGTAAGTAAGTAATACTCGTGGAAGTGTTATAAACAACTTTTAGAAAAAATAAGGCTCCGTTTTTTCGGTTCAGATTTTTCAACTCATTCTCGACTTAATTTTAAACAAGAAACCACTACTTAAGTACTAATAAAATATGCACACCAGAATCCTTGGTGCACGACTCCGATTCGTACTTGGCCGTTTTTCAAAGCTTTTATCAACCTAAGTGAAACATCGGGCGTAGGCGTGATGGAACTTCCCAGTTGGTATTATTTTATAATAGAGATCCCACGCAACTCCTTATTGTACTCACTTTTAGTTTGAGATCTCCTTTCCTGAAGTGCTTCGGCTTGACTTTAAAGTCGAGAGCGAGGCTTGTAGTTTCCAAGCCGTCGCCGTGCTTCTCATGCACGGGTGGCAGCACGGCCCCCGCTGGTGCTGGTTCTCCGTTGATGTACCAAGCCAACCTGGTGGCTGGTCGAGACCGTCCTGATGTGCAGTTGACCTGCACTCGGTCCCCGATCTGGTACCGCAGACGGGATCCCGAGATCGTTGGCCCGCGGTCTGGCAACGCTGGAAACGGAGAGGGCAGTTGAAACAAAAGGACACTTATTATATCAAAGAACAAAACGGGAGTAATAAGGGCCACCTCATAAAACCTAGAACAGTATTTCAGTTGGAACAATATTTGTGAAGGACAGAAGACCGAATCGTTCTGTTAAGGTGATGCGTTTCAGTCAGCTAGGTAACGCTGCGTCAGCAGATGGCGTTACTTCTGCAGTTTTCGTATTTTTTTCCATTTATTCGTTTAGTGTTGAGTTCTGACCCAGTGAAATGTTAGGTGGCGAAATCTTACATACATTATCTTTAAGTTAAGCTACAATTTTGAAGTATTTACTGCAGATATCATATTGAAACATTGCATCAAAAGTTGGTGTCATGTCAATTTGTGTACAAACACGAAGCTGTCACACACACATGCGAACTAGGTTAGCTATTAAAAGAGATGCATAATTTGAAGTCTACTTCGAACTTCTAAATGGCGCATTTGGTAAAGCAGTCACCGCCATTCTTAAGTTTCACGGTTCAAACCCAAGTGCATGTTTTAATGGTTTTTACTTTTTGTATTTTTTTTTTACGATTGAATTTGGCGAACCCGTCTATTTGTTACGGAATTTTCAAAAAGTATCACTTTTACCAATAATATTATAATTATACAATAATGTACTTTGCACTAAAGTACCTTCCGTAATTTCCGTATTTTTTATTTTGTAAAATTCTAACAGGCATTAATCGCATCAGTGAACATGCGGCTAACTAAAAAACTACTGAACGGATTTTCATACGGTTTTCACCAATGAGTAGAGTGATTCATGGGCGTGCTTTAGGGTATATAATTTATACAAGTATTTTTTTTTGTATAAAATGGTTCAAAAATGATGAATGTCAAACATAATTATCGTTACAAATATAGCCGACTTGGAGCTTTCGGCGAAAACGCTGCCTGAGCCCATTGAGATATAACAAAACAACGTATGGTTGAATTGTTCCTTTTTTGTAGGTCTACCGAAAAGTCCACAATATGTCATAATAATTATATTGTGTATAAAGAATTGTGTATATGTATTGTATGATTTTACAAATAACGATCACAGTACAGTAATAATAAGGTAGATTTTTCCAAAATTGCGTCGGTTCAAACTTTGTCGCATCGCGTTTGAAAGATGTAATAGCGCTTCAGGACGTCCCGCAAGCACGGCGCTGATGTCGCAGTATCCGCATATAATTATTATGACTTGTTATTTAGTTCCAATAAAATCCGCGGGACTTCATACGTATGTCAGTGACAGCTGGTGATAGCATGCGGGACACTTAGCAGCTAATCGAATTCTATGTTGTTTTTGCGCCCAGTCCAGACGACTTGCAGCGCATTTCTGGACTTATATTTACGCGTGGTGTTTATTGTTAGGTTAGTTAGTTCAGGTTAGGACGTCTTTTTTTAACGAGGACGTTAAAAAAAGACGAGGCTGGGACGTATTGAAGTAGTATTTCCATATATACACGGCCTGAAATGGGCTGTTTCAGGGACCTGAACTAGTTGCTGTCGAACTTATTATCACGTTTTCTTGATTAAAATTCATAAATAAGTCAAATAGAAAAAAGAAAAAAGATTTTCGTTAGTTTTAGATCTGTCATGATGTCTGTGACTGTGATGTTTGTTTATTATACATAAAAATTTCAAAATTTATCTTATTTTTTTTCCCAAAGGGCAAGGCAAAGGGAACTATGCCCATACAGCCATGTCTTGTGTTTTTTTTCTTGATGATGATTAATGAAATGATGAAACCTAAGCCCCCACCCTCGGAGCAGACTCCTACTCCGAACCCCAAACGAAGTAAGCGGCTTTTTGGCGCAAAGCGAAAATAGATAGGTACACTTTGTTTATTGAGTATTCCGATTTAATAATACTATCGGGAATGTTTTCCGACTAACTTAATGTGATCATTAACCACAAAACACCACTTCGTATTGATTATTTAGATTATTCAACGAAGAAATCAACCTTCCCGTTCCCGTTTCCACCAAAAAGTCCGCGGCAAAGAGAATATAAATAAATCTGTATGTTGGAAATGACTACTATTTAGGCCGGCAAATGCAACAACTTTTTTTTTGATTTGGTTTTCCCCGAAGGGTAAGGCAAAGGGAGCTATGCCCATACAGCCATTTCATTTTGTGTATTGATTTTTTATTATAATATATGTCCTCTTTTAAAACACGGTACTTACCCATTATTTAAAAATGTTTAAATAATATGCGTTAAAACAAAAATATTTTTCCAATATTCCTTTTCTCAGATTGTAGTATTTTTAGTTTTTTATTTATATTTATTCTCTTCATACAAAATCTCTTTATAAATTGTCACTGACATTCTATTACACTTGTCAAGTAGTCAAAGCCTTTAGAGAAAAAAAAACTATCACGCACACAAACTAACATTGACACCTCTACACGCTCAGCAAATACACTGTAATCTGCACCACTACAAATGTAGAATTGATCAAAATTGAGGGTCTGAAATATGGTACTTCTCGTATTCGGACCCTAAATTTTTGTTAGTTTGCGAAAATAATACACCAAAATATTACTATTTATCGGTTTTATAACAATATTCCTCTATCCGTTTTCCTGTAGCACTGCATCAACTTTTGTATGGAAAACGAATCACCTTAAGTAACTTATTATGGTGAAAAAATAGAATATATTTTGCAATACCAGTCTTTATTTGTGAGTATTACTGAAAATTTAAAATTATTGACATATTATGCACTTCTCTTATTCTCACGTTTCGAAACTTCCCTTGATTTTGTAAATACCCATATTGCGTACGTAGATAAGTACGTACGTGTTTTAGGCGTACAGTCATATATTTGTGATCTTTCTATAAATAATTCAGTCAGAATTCAAGATAAAATCCTTCTGTTGGTTAGCATTGTTACGTCGTCAGTTTTAAACTAAACCAAACTTCAAGCTAACGGATTAAATGATGTATTTTCTAGTTTGTTACAAAAAAAATAGGGACTCGACTGTTGATTTAAACCAAACGAAACTTCAAGCTAACGGATTAAAGGATGTATTTTCTAGTTTGTTACAAATAAAAAATAGGGACTCAACTGTTGATTATCAGAAAAAATGTAAAACAAAAGTGCCGTTAATTATGAGTTGGTGGGCACTGGTCCTAAAGTAAAAGACCCCCCACACTAGCGCGCTAGCACGACGATGACGCTCGAAAGACGCTAGTGTGGGGGTCTCTAAGACGTTAACATATTGAAAACGTTATTTCGATGGATTCTTCTGTCCTTCTATTTTCTAGCAGGGTCTGATTGGGAATAACATCGCAAAACTTGTGGTACGAAGACCTGTATCCCAAAGACTCACTCTAAAATTAGGGGTTTTTAATAGTATGAAAATTAATTAGCCATTTTAAATATGGCGTCAGCCCACTGCGAGGCGCTTCTCTCCAACATAATCCCCTCAGACAATGCCAACACGAAAAACCCACTTGGGTACCCTTAGACAGACAGAGTAACGAATATCACTTGAGGCAAAACTATAAGTCAGGTTAATTAAAGAAACATAGTGGTTTGCTTACCAACGATGAGCATGTCAGCGTGGTCGGAGACGGTGGGGAACAGCGGGCGCTCCCCGGACACCTCGCAGCGGTACCGCCCGCCCGTCTCCAGCACCGCCGGGGACAGGGTCACGTTCGCGCCGTTTGGACTCGATTTCTAGTACAAACAAAACACACTTCATAATATAATCATAAATAGCCTACTTTCTACAGCTGGGAAAGTCGATAAAGCTTATGAGCAGCCCTATTTCAAACAACCGGAGGTATTTAGTGCGGAATGTGGGCGAGTATGTGGATGAAAAGGAACTTGACAACCGCCTCGTAAGTTTGATTTGATTATTTGGTTTTCCGTAAGAATAAATAGTTTGCCAATTGCCAAGCCGGGACGAGCGAGTTAACCACTTACACGCCACAGGATCGTGTGTATCCAATTTCTTGATTTACTCACTTAATTTTCTCTTTGTGAGTGATATGAAAACAAAATCCAAAAATAAAAATATTATATACTTACAGATAAAATCGAACCGTATTAGTTACACGTGCTGAGATTAAATTAATAAAGTGAGTACCGGTGTTATGTATAGTGATAAGTATTTTGATGACAACATCATACATAATTTCAAGCCTGTAATTCTTGAATTGTTATTTGTGTACCTAGGTAGAGTTGCTATTCGGGAGGAGTATTTAGAAATGCTAGTTCAATACTCACCCGGGAGACAATTTGCAGTCCCCCTTGGTATTTATTTTTTCAAATTTGAATAATAACTTGCAATTCTTTTTGCTATTCTGTTTTCAAATGAATAGTAAAAGTACTGATACTTTACTAAAAATTACGAAAGAAACAACATCATGATATTAATTTGTACTTAGCTATACGTACGTTCAATTGTGTTACACGTACGGTCACGAGTACTAATATGTATACACTTTGAAACCATGTCACATTAGCTTTTATGACAAATTGAACCGTAAGTCTCATTAAATGTCAAATATGGTAGTGCGACAGGGTTCTAAAGTGGGTACATGATATTGCTCGTGACTGTACATACATATACAAGTACGTAGAAACATCCTTTATTGGTAGGAAATACACACATAAACTCGCATAGCCTCAGCTTAACCTTATTTGAGTAGGCTGAGCCACAAATTGACAGGCAACAGATATATTTGGTATAATTACACTGAAAATAAACAAGGATAAGTTCAGAAGAAACCAGCAACTTCTTTGCAAGCAACATCAGGCTGATGATGCTGACTCTACACGCTGATGTCATCAGCGTGTAGAGTAGGCATGTTCGATATTGGTGTACCTAATGTGTTTATTCCTATATAATATAACATAACATAACATAACATAACATAACATAACATAACAAATACTTTATTGCACAAACAGGAAAAAACAAAAAACAAAACAAAAGAGAAATAGAATTAGTACAATAGGCGGCCTTATTGCTAAGTAGCAATCTCTTCCAGGCAACCTTTAAGTACAATATATATAATTATATAAACTGGAAAATTTATACCGTATTATTACGGTTGTGTTGAAATATCTGTTAGGGAAGAGATTGAATTTTTTGAAGTGTTGGTTTTAAGTGGATTTCCCATTGGACTCGGCGTGGTGCGGCGAGCCGAGCGTAGTTTTAATTTAATTACTTATGTCTAAATTGAGCTATCCAACCGCCATATGCAAATGTACCTCGTATTGTAGCCAAGGTAATACGGCTTAGGGCGCCTCATAAAAAATGTATTAGCCTCTGCTGTCAAACTAATTTTAAATAAGACCTGCGGGGAACATGTGGGGGTTATATTGGAATTTATGCTCCAACAAGAAAATGAGTAAAGCTACCGTTATTGAGGTCTCTAGGTAATGTTTATAAATTGATCCGTACAGTCTCATATTCCTTTGAAAATTTACGTTGGCTTGGCTTTTTAACTTATGGGAAAACGTTTTCATTTTTCTCTTGAAGTAGAACAAAATAGTAAGGATTTCATTTAGCAGCACGGAGCATGCTTTGGCCGTAAAATCCGTGTTTGGAACATTTTACAAAAGTTCTGTTATGCTATTGTGGAGTAATCTCTCTAAAAAAATAGTCTTCTGGATTCGATTCAATATCGACTTTTTATTTTGGAGTCGCACGACGCTCCGCCATCATCAATGACAAGAGTAAATAAGTGCCCTGAATATAGCTATGTGGACAGATTGGTTGTAATATGCCTATAAAACTATAGGATCTAGAACTCCCGCTATACAAAACCAAGACCTATAATAATGCTTTATCGAACACAAACCTGGTAATAACCACTGAGCACACAAATTGACTGCTAAACTAATTCAGCAATTTGTATCCATTGCGTGTTTGTGTCGTGATTAGTGCTGGTAGGATGCCTGTATAGTGCCTATACAGCCGGCAGTGGAATGCGAACATTAATTGAACCCAGTCTGTTGGATTATTTCGGTAATCAGCCTGCTATCTGCATGCTTAGCCGTAATGTTGCCAATGTGGATATTTTATTTAGAATATCTATTAAAACTTTAGAATACTTCAAAATAACATAATAGGTAGTAGAAAACATAACCATTGTTAGTTCGACCATAAGAAATGGCGATACGGCTCACCACCTATGGTGTTGGTGGTAAAAAGCTCGGTGAAGTGTCGATACTTAGTTCATCTAGCGATGGATGTATCTCTGACTGCCCCAATTAGGATACAGACGTGAGCTTATGTTATGTTTATGACGAACTTAGTTCTTTCACGCTAAGGTTGCGTTGGCAGGTTGGTTGAGAAATTGCTATTTAGCAATAAGCCCGCTGATTGTGCTTTTCTTGTCACTTTTTTAATTGTTTTTAATGTTGTATTTATATGTGCAATAAAGCGTTTTTTGTATTGTAAATAACTAATATTTAAAATTTCAAAATACTTTTTATTTTATGGATAATAACACCCTTAGAATGGAAATAAAGAAATATTATAATTTATTAGAATGACATTGGAATGAATTATTATTATTGCGTATGGCAGACAAATATCCTGCTTGGATCAAATATCCAAAGAAAAAAAATAAAAAAATATTGGAATGAATTGATAGTGTACGATACAAGTGAGGGGGCAATACAAAAGTGCTTGCAAGTTACAATGGAGAATAAAGTGTTGCAGTGAAACAATGGCCGACTCAGTGATTCGTACGTGCCTGTTACTTTGTTCACAAAACGCACCAATCGCCAGGGAGGAGGATTTATTACTTAGTTTTATAGGATTTCAACCTAAACACATCGCTACAACTGTAATTATTATATACTTAGTTTATAAATCGGATATTAGTTTATAATACAACACACATCCTTTTTTCTTTTCTTTTTTGTACCTACCTAAGTTGTACTTTTGTTACGTACACCAGCAAAGTGCGGGAATTTTAGACAAAAGAAACAGCAAAGCTTCTGATTTTCATTCGTAATCATAATTAAGAACTAATTTAGTTTCATAACTTCATTACGTTAGATGCGATCCACAACAACAAAAAACTTGATGATTTTTTAAATGCTTCACAGCGGATTGACGGGCAAAGTGAAAAAAATATAATTACTCTTTTGTTTTTAAAAATATAAAAAATTAGTTAGAAAATTGCAAAAACTAGACAGACTATTAAGTTTTAATTGGTGCTATATTAATTATCCTTTACGAAAGCAAGAGATGAAATTATGAAAATGAAAATTTGCGGGCCAATCAATGTTATTTTACCCTTTGAAAACCCAGAATCTAGTTTCGTATTCGTACGATCAATTCTCATGCGAGGCAGCGTTCGTTCTACGCTCCAGTGCAGTATGCGATGCAATGCGGCTAATCACGCCGTTACAGTGCAATAGTCCGGTATGCGCTCTACTATTCTGTTAAATGCCACGACACATGCAAACTTGGATTGTGAACTTAATGGATAAACATTTAATTTAATTTATTATTTTTATTTTACATAAAGTTTCTCTACCTACAGAATATAATTAGAGTTATTAAAATAATAAATAGAAAATGAAATAATATGATAAAATTTTGCATTAACTTTGGATTTCATAATTGGAGTTCACTTCCACTTAAAAACGTCGTCGGCAAAGTAAATTTTGTCATAAAAAATATAATAATAGTTCCCATTTACTGTAGTGGCTGTCAAATCCGTTACTGACGTTACCTACCACATCAATTGACGAACATGATAATGTTGGCGGAGCAGAGGGATATAAAACCGAGTCTATCAATGCCTAATTTGCTGCCAACACTTGTATAATAGGTAGGTTCCTACTTTTGTCACACAATAATATTCAATCAAATAACTTCCGGCAAAGTGATGATCACCCATAAAGTAAGAAGTGAAAGCCTAATTCAACTTTGGGCATACCTACCTACAGCGACCGACCTCCGTGGTTCATGGTTGAGCGTTGGGCTCACGATCCGGAGGTCCTGGGTTCGATTCCCGGTGGGGACATATCACAAAAATTACTTTATGGTCCCTAGTTTGGTGAGAACATTACAGGCTGACCACCTGATTGTCCGAAAGTAAGAAGCCACGTTAAGCAGTTGGTCCCGATTACTACTTACTGATGTAAGTAAGTAGTCGTTACATGAGCCATGTCAGGGGCCTTTTGCGGCTCAGTAGTAACCCTGACACCAGGGATGATGAGGTTGGGGTTAGTACTCCACCTCACAACCCACACGATAGAAGAAGAACCTACAGTAACCATTTCTTTCAAAATCTTATAACTTTCTAAAAGTCTAATTTCAATAACAACAACATAGCTGGCGAGGAGTGAGCATAAACCTCTCCCTACCCCTTCGGGATATAAGCTGATGCTATGTTTTATTAATTTCAGCAACAGATTTGACTTTCATTTTATGAATTTTGTTGTTTGTCACAGTTTTTATTATAGATATTGGAATATTTTTACGAGAGAGTTGGAATGTTTCCTAATGCAAACAGAAAATAATATCTGATCCAACACATGTGACAATGTTACAACGTTACACAGACGTGTGTAAACTGAACATATTGGCGGTAAAATTAGCATGCGTACCGCGCCACGACAAATCGACTGCAAAATGTTCAGAGTATGTCGCTTGAGTTTCGTACGCTGAAAGCTCCTAATTAGAGATAGGTAACTTATCACTCAGATAGTGTCTAATAATTAATAACATAAGTTAAAAATATACCTTAAATGATAAATGCTACTAGAGCATATTGACAAGCTGGTGATTTTTCCCAATACTTACAGATAATTATATCAA
This sequence comes from Pectinophora gossypiella, assembly GCF_024362695.1. NCBI lineage: Eukaryota > Metazoa > Arthropoda > Insecta > Lepidoptera > Gelechiidae > Pectinophora > Pectinophora gossypiella. The sequence continues at coordinate 8,071,506 of NC_065410.1, forward strand.
TTTTAGTGACAAAGTTATTCTTGACAAATTATGTATGTATGAACACGATAAAACTCCATGAATAAATTATGCAAGGGACCTTGATATCTTTGTAGGAAAATACTAGTAATTACTGTTATTCTATACGAGGCAATATAAATGCTTTAATTTTTCAAAAGTCGGTATTCCTGGAAATGAATAATCCGGTAGAACAATATTGATAAATCGATTAAAGCCAAACGTCTTTTCCAAAATAGATACCTAATGGTATTTTTTGGGGGATGGGCACTGATATTTAGAAACGAAAACAGCGACGTATGTTGTTTACAGGTAAGCAACTGTAGTCTGAAAACGGCCGGATAAAAGAGGCGCAGATGAGTCTCGTTAGTAGTTCGTAGCAAACAGAACTCGCTCAGTTTTTCACAATTATGAAAACTAAACACATCTTCAAGTAGTGAGAGGCAGCTAAATGAAAGAAGGTGGAATGGCCTCACGCTAGCGCTCTGTTTACACCTGCACCCGGCGTAATATCCGCTCCACTTTCATATTGTTCCTCTCAGACCTAAGCAAACAGACTGCCCGGATTAATCTAATTATACCTACTGACTTTCTTCTCTTGAATTTCTACCGCTTATTCAACGTATTTGTACTTCATTTTAGAAATTAAACCGCTATTAAGGTCAGTTATCCAAGATTTGGGTAACTATTGCAATTTATATAACTTGACTATCTTATAATAATATTATTAGTATAAGATTGTCAAGCTTCTAATGGCTCCAATTTCATGGGAAATGAAAGACCCTGAACACATTAACAGGATAATCCTTACCTATAAATTGTATAAGTCAGATCAAAGATACGAATGCATATGAGAAGTAGCAAAGTTATCTGAAAGTCATTACATAGAAGTCTAAAATCCGTTCCAAGTGACGCGGTTAGCTCGACGCCACCAAAGGGAACTTCCTGCGTGCCTCGAAGTTGAGCGACACGTGTAAGAATTCGTGGTCTTCCTTCATCATTTAACTGAGTACAGTACGTCGTGCCCCCCAGCTGCCAGCAGCACGACAGCTATGCGCGCGTTAGGTATGAGCAGTGTGCAGTTACCTCGACGTCGACTCCCGGCAGCGGGAATTTCCTCCGTGGCTCGAGGTCACGCGGCACGTGTCGGAAAAATTCGCGGCCGTCCTTGTACCATTTGACGGAGTATAGCACGTCGTGCTCCCCCAGCTGCCAGCGACACGACAGCTGCGCGCGTGTACCCAGCGGCACGTGTGCAGGGACGTGTAGCTCCAGCAGCTCCAGGCTTGTAACTCCATATTCTGGTGACAACAAATTCAGAATCAGTTTCTAAGTAAGTACTTAAAGATATACGATTGCTGTAATACTCGTTATTGGGTTTGGGATGACTAAATCCATTGCTGATCCTCTATTTAAAGTAGATCCATAGAGCAAACGAGCAGCGAAGCGCAGAGCATTTCGGAGCTAAGAATGAAAGCATGAGTGCTGTGTTTCACAGACATACAACATACTAACTACTCTACAAAATTGTATGAAATATCCACACGAAATCCCGAATCCATCCAACCGCAATCTTCCTTCCGAATCGTGCCATTTATATATCTCAACCCAAAAACCCTTATGAATGGTTTTACATAAGTAACTAAAACTTAACTCTATGCGATCCTTAGTGTACTTTACCTCATAATTGATAAACATCTATGATTTAAAGTTTCCTAAGCTCAGTAATGCGAGTCAGATATCCGGAATTCAGTTTAAGTTGAAGTACAATTATAGTCCTGAATCTAACGCTTTTGTAAGAAATATTGGACGTATTCAGTTAATCTTCTTAAGTATATTAATTGTGTTGTATTTTTATTCAGCCCTCAATGCCCCATTTGTCCAGTTCTATAGAGCAACGTCAAACAGTTTTATTAGAGGTAGGTGTGGAACATAATATTTATCCTCAATTTATATAATTCCTTAGAATAAAAGCATCTTCAGTCCAACGTTCCAAAAGTGTTAATCTGAAGAAACATTAGGAATCACGCTTCTAAGTCGGATGTTTGCAGTTGGATCGTTATTGCGATCTCTGAAGCCATGTGTCTTTCAGGGATAAACGATAATCTTAGTAAACACGCTCTTTCGGCATAACCATCGTATCCTGTTGGTCCGGTTGTCGGGATTTTGCAGACGAGATTATAAGTATATAAAGTTTAACAGGCACTTTATTCTGTGTTCTTGTCACTATGAGGCTATAGAAGAAGATTCATAATGTATTCTATGGACGGCATAGCAATCACGCAAGGTTTGATTTCCGGTCAATTTAGAAAAATTAACTTTGGTGAAGTGTCTTGGGCCTGATTGGGCCACCAATCTGTAGTGGAGAACATAGTTGTAAGTTACAACTTTAACGTAAACAAACCCAGGTCTTTAATCAACATTAGAACCGTAGTAGACATGCTATTCGTCTGCCGGAACTCAATCGAGTCATAATGTTATTTCATATTGCTTATTTGTTAGCATTCCGCTGTTTGAGAGATCTATCTTTGTTAACAGCGCGCTAATGCTTCTCTCGAAGCTGTAACGACTAGGTAAGTACGTAAATCCCCTCTAGATGCTTCAAGTTGCTTGTTATTTCTGTAAACTCCACATCTTCACGCTCACCCGCCATCATGGAAATAAGCTCTAAATAAGTTACCTACCTACGAATATAGGTATCGGAAAAACTTAAGGTGAGGCAACTAGGAACGCGATATAAATTTGCCACTCGTGCAGACTTCTACTGGCAATTTAAGGTTTAATGTTCAACGAGGTTCAATTCAACTTTGTACAAACATTTTCGTTCCATCTATTCGGCTGGGAATAGTTGAAATGAGCAATTAAAAATAATTTGATGGTAATAGTCGCAAAATCATTCTCTTACTACGTACGCAATATTTCGAGTTTATTTGTTATGCTTTAATGTTGTTGTCGATTAACGAATTTTAGAATGTATGGTCGTAACTTGATACCTGTTTTAACCTTTTGATGCCTAGCTTTTTGAGACAGCGTCGTAAATATCAGTAAGGATATATCCATAAAATTAAAATTAGGCCGCGCACAAAAGTTTCCCCAATAAAAAATTCTACTGCGTCTTCATTGTCGGTAAGGTCAATGTGGGGAAGACCGTCTGGGCTAAAAGACCGTATATTGCAAATAACTTCTAAATTTGAATAACTAGCGCCTTACGTCTCTGTCTATAAAACAGTCCCTAAAGAGCCAGTCCGAACTAAAAACCGTAGACGGCGCTAGTATGATTAGTATGGACAATATCGGTCCTGCAATTTTTTTTACCATTTCGCGCTTCAGAATGCAGTAGCCAGTGGCGGATTTTTAATCAAAAAAAGTGGCAAATCGGAGAATTTTCAGAAGTTTTTCTGATCACTGTAAGGTAGTTGTATAAAGAATGCATGAGAGGTACCCTCGATAATAAAGTCAGTAATCAACCAACTCCGTGTTTGATTTACACACATACATGGCGCAGCCGGAAAATTAACATAAAATACGAACGTAATAAAATAATTACAATAAATAGTGTTGTGTCACAATGGATAGTGTGTTATCACCGCCGAAAGCATTTTATTTTGACGAAAATGCGTTGGATTTATCGACAGGTGCATTGAGTGAATGTTGGTCCAAATGGAAACGAAGCTACGATATTTACGTCAAAGCGTGTGAAATAAATAAAAAACCAGCGGAAATACAACTGAATATACTATTACATATAGTAGGAGGACAGTGTTGTGAAATATTAGATCAGTTTCCTAAATGTACAACGCCTGAACAAGTGATAACAAGATTGGATGAATATTTTCAAAGAAAGAAAAATGTTACGGTAGAACGACATAGATTTTTTAATATATATGGAAGGACGGATATCACAATTGAAACCGATCACAAACCATTAATATCAATCATTAAAAAATCTATTGTTGATTCGCCGGCACGTCTACAACGCATGTTAATACGATTACAGCGTTATACGTTCAAGCTAGTATACAAAGCAGGTAGATACTTATATATAGCGGATGCGTTATCTCGTGCGTATGAGCAGTCGAATGCGAGCGGCGAGGATGACTCATGGCATCACGAAGTGTGTGCAGTGACGCGCGACTCCGCGACACCCGCCTCGCAGTACATTGACGATATACAATTCGCAAGATTACAAAAACATACGGAAAGTGACAATGAGTTACAATGTGTCAGAAAATATGTGAGGAGAGGTTGGCCGAATGAGAGAAATGGCGTGGAAGATATAATTAAACCATATTGGAATTTTAAAGAAGAAATTACTTATGTGTATGGATTGTTATGGAAAGGGGATAGATTAATAATCCCCAAACAAATGAGGAAAGAAATGTTAAATAAAATACATATAGGGCATATGGGCGTTGAAAAATGTAAACTAAGGGCAAGGGAAACTTTATTTTGGCCAGGTATTAATAATGATTTACAAAACTTAATATCCAATTGTAACACTTGTCTTATGTACAGAAAAAACAATCAAAAAGAAACGTTACAGCCACATGAGGTGCCAGAGAGACCTTGGGCAAAAGTAGGTATAGATCTGTTTCAAATAAAAGACGAACATTTTTTGTTATTAATTGATTACTATAGCAAATTTATAGAAATTGAACAGCTAAATTTAACAACATCGACCGCTATAATTAATTGTCTAAAAAATATTTTTATGAGGCAAGGAATACCAAATGTGGTAATGTCAGATGGAGGACCACAGTTTACATCAGATAAATTTAAAGAGTTTTCGTCGGAATGGAACTTTAAACACATAACATCTTCACCGCGCTATGCTCAGTCGAATGGACAAATTGAGCGCACAGTTCAAACTATTAAGAAAATTATAAAAAAGTCTAATGAGGATAAAACAGATTATCGTTTAGGTTTATTAGAATTTTTGAACACACCGATAAGTGACAAACTAGCTTCTCCAGCGGAAATTTTACAAAGCCGTAAATTTAGAACTATTTTACCAATGTCACATAATTTATTAAAGCCTAAAATACAAAAAGACGTTAAAAATAAATTAATAGAAAGACAACAAATACAAAAATATTACTATGATAGGAATGCAAAAGATTTAGAAAAATTACATGTAGGACAGAAGGTCAAAGTTTTAGATCTTGCACGGAGGCAGTGGACTTCTGGAACAGTCATAAAAATATTAAGAAATAGATCATACCAAATACAATTAGTCTCGGGAAGTACTATAGTCAGGAACAGAAAACATATAATCAAAGATTCTCCAACCAGACAGAACACGACTCATTATAGCTATAAATATGATGATATAAAATGTTCTACATCTTCAAAATCAAATCAAGAAAATAATCTTTATGTAACCTTGTCTGGCAGGACAGTGAGACCACCGATTAGATGGGGATACGAAGCCACAACATAAAATGAATACTTACAGTTTTATGTATAGTTACAATTAGTTACTTACTACGTTACTTTGTTAAAAGATAATAAGAATAATACTTACAAAAACAATGTTATATTATAATGAAGTTATGTTATACTAGGTACCTAATGTTGTATTAATTGTTTATTAACTCAAACAATTCAAATATTGGTAAAGAAATTATTATTTCTTAATTATGTAAATTGTATAAACTTTTATCTCTTTTGTATGAAATTAAAGATATAATAAGTAATCCATATATTTATGTTAATTGAATAAATAATAAATTATACAATAAATAATATATTAATAAATTTATATTATATCATAATAAATAAATGTAAGTAAGTACCTTAATTATTTAAATATATGTAAAAAAAAAAAAAAAAAAGTGCATGTGAATAATGTATGAATTGAAAATTAATATTTTAATTTATTTTAAAAAGGAGGAAGATGTAAGGTAGTTGTATAAAGAATGCATGAGAGGTACCCTCGATAATAAAGTCAGTAATCAACCAACTCCGTGTTTGATTTACACACATACAATCACTTAGGTTATTTATTGATCCATTAATATATTCGTTAAACAGAATGCAGGAATATAGCTTTTATTTAGAATTTATACCCATGTGAAATTTTAAATTAGAAAATATAATAGTTGGGAAGACCGTCTACATTAAGAGAGGGAAGTCCGTCATATGCCGATCTTGCCTCAATCCAGACATTGTCAACTATTACAGCAGAGCGTATTTTATGCAAGACTAGTGAGATAGCATTTTGTGTCCCATTCTGTTAATATTTTGTGTTTGTGTATGTTCACATTATAAATCTTACTGACTTATACCTAATATTAAGTAATATGTGTACGTCACATAGTCTACCAGCAGACAATCAAGACGCTTTTTAGTGACACCTCATTTGTTTAACTCTGATAAGTGCTTCAGGGGTTGGGAGGGAACAAACGTGTATACACACATACATACATACATAGCGCATAACCCTCTCTTTGCTTCACCGCAGTCGGGTAAACAATATGACGAAATGTTTACAACCACTGTCACCAAAGATATGCCGGTGTTGCCTTGTTTTACAAAATAATCATTTATCTGTGTAATGAAAGCCTTATTCATAAATCGGTAAAGTACGTATCAGAATGGCATTGCTGGTTCACCGCCTGAAAGTATTTTCATACGTCTAGGCCTACGATTTCTTACTAATAATGCGTTTTTTCTTTTGTGGACGGACTTGCCTCACACTGCATTGGAAGACCGTCTACTTGGCATGTTTTAAAAAAACGATTGTATATCAAAAGATTACGGCGCTTTCTCTTATATTTAGACTTATAAACATAGCCAAGTAAATTATCTATCATACCCGATCATATAACTTGATCTACAAATGATATCTTCTTCAATAAACTTAGTCAAACTCAAATTTTAGAACAGTATGCCGGTCTTCCCCACATTGACCTTACTCGTATTTTTATTTGCCTGTTGGTAGCGTGTTATGAAGGCAAAAATCCATTAAACGGCACGTCAAATAATTTCCCATGTGACGTTCGCTGGCGGCCCGTAAAAGAGGCACTATTGCCCTCGCCCAGCGGTGGATAATATTACTTTACGACCCGCGGGGCCACGCTCTGTAAGTAAATTGGTGAATAAAGACGAGCAAACACTGACGTCGTATCAGCATACACTACAAACACGTTACGGGATCGCTTTGACACGTACTCTCAACATAGTTTCAAAAAATCCTACTAAGGAATATCCTGGTTCTTTGTTCTAAGACTTATCTTTCCAGGGCACTTACATAAATACAGCGATTTTACAAATAAAAATATACTTTATTGCAAAATAAAAATAAATAATTACAAAAGACTCTTAACTAGGTACATGGCACATGGCAGCCTTATAACTTAAAGCGATTTCTTCTAGACATAAGGCGACTATAATGCGAGGAAAAATTTAAAAATTGAAATTAAAAGATATTTTTTTTACTATTAGGTCTGATTTTATAATTATCTTCAACGAAATAGTTCGACTAAGAGATGAGAATAATTTAAAGAGTTTCAGTACGGTTCTAGTGGAACAGACAAACCAAGAATGTCTCACAAGAGAAAGCGATCATCGCGTGTCATAAACATAAAGAATACAAAACAATCGGCACTGAGTATTATGTTAAAGAATCAGTTGCCACTAAAAGTAGATTGAATAGAGAAGAAGGTTTACGGTTCTATAATGTAGTAAATATTTACTACACAACATACTATACAGGGTGTTAGTGACATCGTAACGAATACTCAGGGGGATGATTCAGACCATGATTCTGAGTTAATATCAAGTGGAATTTTTCGTCGCAAAATTCATGATTTTTTTTTTTTAGTTTTTTTTAATTATTTTCAATTCTATACTTTTGCGAAGGAAAATTCCACTTGATATTAACTCAGAATAATCATCTGAATCATCCCCCTCAGTATTCGTTACGATGTCACTTACACCCCACACAAGTACATACGGTAGCCATACAAGTAGGTATGGGTGTTAGTGACACCGTAATGAATACTGAGGGGGATGGTTCAGACCATGATTCTGAGTTGATATCAAGTGGAATTTTCAGTCTGAATATTCCTGAAAATTTTTGTCTTTTTTTTAATTATTTTCAATTCCACACTTTTGCGACGGAAAATTCCACTTGATATCATCTCAGAATCATGGCCTCAATCACCCCTCAAAGTTTTCGTTATGATGTCACTAACACCCTGTATAGTAATGCACGGTTTAATGTGTCCTCCTTCGAATACATGCCGTTGCTAAAGAGCTCAAGTGTTTTATTCAAACCGCGACACATCGATGCTTCAGAAGACAAACCTGTTTGCTGGTAATGCGAAAGCGGTTACCAGGATCACGTACAGTTTCAGGATTTTATACATTTTATACTTAGAATTATTTTTTATGTCACAAAGTTTCTGTTACGTGTTTATATTATATTATATTTTTTAATTCAATTAAATTAAATACTTTTTTGTTAAATGACGTTAACAATACTACCTAATTATACTTATTTACAATACTTATTTATTAATAATAAGATACAAAATAGTTATAAAAAGTACTTTTAGTAGTAATAAAATGATTCATGAAAGGCAAATAAAGCCACAAAATAACAACTCCAACAGCATTTAATTTGTATAAGTAAACGGAATTTGAAAATATAATACATTATTTAATATTTGGCTCTTTTAGCAATTATGTTTGGCACAAGCCATCACTACTACTGAATATCAAAATTGTTTAACGGATTTTATGCTAATTAAGTTTTAAAGCGTTGTGAAAATTAATGCAATTTAAGGGATAAAATAATAATGAATAATTTCGAAGTAATTAAAACACAGTACATTGCAATTTGTCATGTCGTTAATATCAAAACTTATATACATTTATATGGTTCCGTATCTTGAAAGAAAAAACCGGAACCAGATAGTGCGCGTTGGTTTAACAGAAAGCTTGGTGAAGAAATAGGTAGCTCGCTTTGGATATAATATTTGGTTGTATAAAATGAATATAAGGAGCGGGAAAATAAAACGGCGTCGTTCTTGCTACTCCATTTTGTTTATATTGTTTTTCTTTTGTTTTATGATAAAATATGTGGCCAGCTAGCTAAATTGTTACATCCCGTTTTCGCTAGATGGCGCTTGTATGTGACACTTGGTGAATCTTAGGCAGACAGTTCGTCTTGCGATAGATGTACCTCTGACTAACCCTATAGGGAATATAGACATAAGCTTATGTAGGCTTATGTATTTGTTGATTACCTTGTTGTCTTCTGTATTACGAATAAAAACGTTAAAAATCAATGTTCTTCAACGCAATATGAAATAGTCCCTGTTACGTCACATATTTTGATACTCGCTAACTGACTCATCAACCTATAATTAATTAGTTAATACATTATAAAATATCCTAATTTTCTAGTAATTAATTTCATTAGAATAAAAGCCTATAATATTGTACTAGCAAGATGATTAAGGTAACCATGCCGGACCTCGTTTGGCGCCATTATAAGCTCATGTGGAACACGTCAGCCAAGCTAAAGACCCCCTGGAGGTTTCATCACACCACCTGTTTATTTTTCCACATTACTGTGTCAATGATAAGTAAGTACTATTAGGTGGAAAGCACAGTTTAGCACATAATAGATTATAATTTTAATAAAATAATGAACATTTAAAGCTTCAAAGCACGGCAGGAGGTAGAACGGGAAAATTAGTGATGTGCCCGGTCGATCGATTTCTCTTTGTCAGTATTTTTTTACTTTTGTGTAAGTAATCTTATTAAAAAAATAAAACAATCAGCTTGACATTGTAATTTATGTATCAGGCAAGGTAGAAGTTTAAATGGCCAACACTTTAATAAAAATTGACGAAAATATTGGTTTAGCGAAGTTTGTGATTCTCTAGAAAGAATGGTAAGAAAAGTAGTCGTTAATCTAAGTCAGAAGTGTTTGGGCAGTTTGAAAGGTTCGCCGTAAAGTGTGAGACTTGTAAAGGTAAAGGGTGTCCAAACTGGAACCGACCGTCCGATGTAACCCAACAATACTGGTGGTCTTAGGGTGACTTGAAAATTGTCAAAGGGGTTGACTGACTACGGATTCGAAAATCCTATATAAAACAGAACAATAGACAGCAAATATACCATTGGCGGGTTACATCCAACGGAGGTACTACCCGACAGATTTCCCATGTAGGCAATGTTACTAATCCACCTGTTATTAATTAATCTCTAACTATTTCGATGTAGAATACAGCTTAGTTACGTGGGTTAATTGGAGGTTACATTATATGCCTCTACAGACTGAAATTTTGTGGCTTTAAACACGTGTAGGTGATTCATGTTTCTATTACATAATATTAAACTATACTTAAATACGTTTTGAGGAGCTCGGTGGCGCAGCGGTAAACGCGCTCGGTCTGCGATTGTTGAAATTAATCAACTTTCGCAAAGGCCGGTCATAGGATGGGTGACCACAAATAAAAAAAAAAGTTTTCATCTCGGGCTCCTCCGTGCTTCGGAAGGCACGTTAAGCCGTTGGTCCCGGCTGCATTAGCAGTCGTTAATAACCATCAATCCGCACTGGGCCCGCGTGATGGTTTAAGGCCCGATCTCCCTATCCATCCATAGGGAAGGCCCGCCCCAGCAGTGGGGACGTTAATGGGCTGATGATGATGATACTTAAATGTTTACATACATAACATAAACAGCCTATATACGTCCCACTGCTGGGCACAGGCCTCCCCTCAATCAACCGGAGGGGGTATGGAGCATACTCCACCACGCTGCTCCAATTCGGGTTGGTGGATACTTAAATCTAAAACAATAACCAAATAATCTGCGTACATTTCTCATTAATCCAAAGCATTCATACTTCCTGACCTGGACGCAATAACTTGTTTAGGCCATAGGTTTTGCCCTGTGGTTTTGCCACTGATTGCCAATGGGAGTTGTTCTTTTTAGTATTAAAAAATAAAAATAGTTCTCAATAACTCTTTATATGGCGCTTAACCAACTACTTTATGGACCATTGCCAAGATGCGAAGACCCAATAAGAGATTGATTTCTTTTTCCTTGTAATTTGTTTATTTTCAGAACATAATGAAGGAACTTTCCAGGTTACTTTCCCCAAAATATATATAACGGCGCTGTTGAAATTTAACGTAATAATTACCTATTTACTTATTGCTCGGGGTACATAATTAGTCAAAGATAATCTACTTAATGGTAGAGGTGTCGTGGCCAGATCATAGAATTGACCATTTCATGAAATGATCGACCATTTCATGAAATGGTCGTATTTCATGAAATGGCCAACTTCAACTGACCATATCGTTTAAACGTCAGCGTTTAATGATATTTCCATCCACGTTTGGCCATGTCATTAATGTAGGATGTCCATGATAAGTGGTGTAATAAAAACGCGAAATAAGGTAGGAAATAATGTATTACTCTAGTACAAAGTACAAAAATGTTTAAAAGTCAATTAAAAATTAAAAAGTCATTTTCGATTAACGGAGTGTTGATGTAGTTGACATATACGCCGTAACTGCATCTCGCTTTGAAGTCGTCGTCATATTTTTGACACTATTTCATGCCATTGGTCATTATTCAGTATACTTTTCGTGTGTAAGATAAACATACTGGCGGCGTAGGGGTGGCCCAAGGGCCACCCCCGCCGCACCCTAACCTACTGTTATGCCTTGTAAAAATTATAAAAAAAAGGATTATGATAATTTAAATTATGACAAAAACATTTATGCGTTTTAATAGAATCCTGTTTCAAGTAGTTAATGCCATCTGCGGCATATCTACAATAAGTCACGTCAAAAAAAGAAACTTTACGGACAGTAGGATCGTCCATATTTTTCTTTTTTAAAATTAATATCTCTTCATTCGCAGTTTTAATTATATCATATTTTGAAATCCAATAATAGTCCATTGATTTACGTAGCATGGTCACTCGATCTTCATTATTTGCCATATAACCTAAAAATAAAAATAAAGTTGCTGTCTACTGTTAATACGAGTTTTTCTTTTCACCTTAGTGTCAAAACATTGCTTCAATGCACTTTTATCTTGTATTTGCTCATTATTATTCGTATTATTCGCGTTCACACAAGAATAATTATTGTCCGCCGCCATTATGCAAAACATAAACAAAGCGACACCAGCGCCACTACCGGTGGATAATGTTACTATTTTAAGATATGATCGCTAACGTTTGGCCATATCATGAAGTAATCATGCATTTAGTTGGTCATATCGTTAAACGTTTTGTGTTCATTGATCTGGCCAAACCACATCATGATGTGGCCAACGAATGTTGTTCTATTTCATGAAATACGACCATTTCATGAAATGGTCGATCATTTCATGAAATGATCAATTCTATGATATGGCCACGATAGAGGCACGTATACAAATAATTGATGCTTGATATTTTTAAGTATTAAGATGCATATGTCTGTTATCCATGTAATTAGATGGCTAAATGACGGCAACTCTACTTTTTTTTGGGGTGTAGGCCTAGAAAGTCTCTCGTTACTTGTGAAACATACGTTTTGCTTTATGTTTTCTAAATTAATCGAAGAGAACCAGAAATAATTTTCGTTAAGTAAAGTTAAGCGTCATCCAGCAGCTAGGAAAAGAAATAAGAAAATACCTCATGATACGAGTATTCAGATTTCGTATATACATACGTGGCGATCAAACACATAACCCTCCTTTTTGCTTCGCCGAAGTCGGGTAACTAGTGACAGCTTGTTACTTTGTATGGGCATTCATCGATATCTATGGTGGGTTTTTTAGAAGTAATGTAAAAGATAAACGGAAAATCTGTATGTATATACGTAAAATGTATAACGTATGGATGTACATATGTATGTATTTATATTTGTATATATGTACGTATTTATTTATGTCCGGACAGTGTAATAAATAATGATGTTTAGATAGTAATTAATCACTTGCTCCATAACACATACATACATACATAAACTGCCTATATACGTCCTACTGCTGGGCACAGGCCTCCCCTCAATCAACCGGAGGGGGATGTATTAACACATACATTTTTATTATTTCTGATTTTTGAATAAGGAAAATTTTAAATCAATAAAAAAGAAAATCTCGCTGGTTACCTAGCCGTGACTAAAGAGGGTCCTTCAAAGGGTCGGTCTCGTGACGGCGGCGACACGTGACTGTCGTCAGTTACCTCGGCAGCGAGCGGAGATAGCGCACGAACCAGCAGGCTCAGACACTTGGCCTTTGGAAAGACTTCAACACCTTGTATGGCGGTCCGGACACCATGATTCGGGTAAATTTTTGAAATGTCTCTATATAAGCAATTTTTCAGCCCCATTTTTCTTTGCATATATTTTTAAAGTGTAGGAAATACATACGAGACCATCGATTTAAAGGTGCAAAATATTAAATAAATCTACTCTCTCCTATCGTGTGGGTTGTGAGGTGGCGTACCAACCTCATCAACCCTGGTGTCAGGGTTACATAAATAAATAAAAAATATATATATCTTAATGTGCAATTACTGCCAATTAATTTTTCAGAAGACTCTGACACTCGGCATGTTAGGATAATTACAAATCAAATTCCTTTACAGGCAAAAGCAAGCTTTGAAACAATAAACAATGTCGAGATGTTTCAATAATATTATGAACATAGTTTCAGGTAAACACAGACTCTGGAACTCCAATTATTTTTCTACAGCACTATGAAACTCGTAAATCTACGCGGACGAAACTACTTACTTAAGAGGATAATTTATTGCTGAAAGTTAGCGCACACACTGCACAACATTTTAATAGTCTAATACTTAACTTGCCTTCGTGAACTTTATTATAACAATGTTAAGATGTATTTGGTTTGAAACTTGCCATTAACAATCAATGCACAACATTATTCATCATTGGTATAAACAGCCGTCAAACGTAAACCAGGCTGATCTCAATGCTCTCCTCTGCGTCATAACTAATATACTTACCTACATTACTGTTATATCTACCTAACGTGCGCGCATAGGTTTTACGTGTATTTCGAAAAAAAAGGTCCTTTCCTTTCCCTTTAAGTTTAAAAAATACCTATAAAATATTAATTTGTTTATCCTATAAAATATTGACTTGGAAACTAAACTGATTAAGTCTCGTAAAGATTTATTTCAGGAGACGCACTCAAGCTTGCTCAGTTAGTAGAGCTTTTCTAAAAGATTTTTGTTCCAACATTCTTGAATGTTTAAAAAACTCATTAATACTAAATATCACACAATTATAAACTTTAAACACAGTGTTTTGAGACGAAACACAGGCAAAATGGTTGGAATGGTGCAAGGCATGTGACTTTTGTCCTGAATACATAAGCAGGGCATCAGGTGTATCGGTAATACGGCCAATAACGAATGGTTTCAATACCGATACTTGTACCGAAAAAGTACAAAATATCTCGTGTTTTTACTTCTTTTACGTATATAATACATGTACAACCACTTTGCTTTTATGGGTATTGTGACGTTGGTGATAAAGCTGTTTTATGTTTAAAGCTTGGGTGTGATTCAATACAATAGGTTTTAGCTGTAATTTTGCGGTTATTATTGTTACTATACGATCTTGCCAAAACTATGAACCCTGTAGTAATGTGAGACGTATTATAGCAGTGGTAGGTATGTAACTAGCGTATAACATTTAGCAACGTTGTTCAATGCTTGGTAATCATAATAGAGTGTAGGTACAGGACTGTAGGGTTATAGATCTAAGTGTGGTGTGGGTGTCTAATAAATCGACGTCTGGTGCAGGATGGTTTGTAAAGTTTATTAAACTTACCCTGAGAAAATTAATGAAATAAAAAATTACTAAAGAAGCATATTATTTTCCTTTAATTAAAATACACTCTAGACTAAATATGTCTAGTACAAGTAGGTACACAAGTACCATTAAGATTCTTAATAAAGACACAAGTAATGCAACAACTTTAAAACGAACTGTGATTAAATAACAATTTCCCAACAAGTTTCTCGTATTTAAGAATCTCGGAACATCTGTTCAGTTTCATTTCAGTATTGCTGGAAATATCTTTGCGTCCCATACTTACATTTGAATGCACACGCATATTACGAAAAAAATGTTGTGATTCGTCATACGGAATACCACATGGGACCAGCCCCGTGGCTGGAAATGTATACGTTACTTACTTAAATAAAAACTGTATTTTTCTTATAATATTTTGTAAGAAAATAGTGAAATAATAAAATAATGTTCATTGTAACAAAATACTAGTGAAGCGGTATTTATTGTTACTACGAATACTACAGCAGCCTCCGTGGTCTAGTGGTTAGAGGGTTAGGCTCACGATCTGAGGTCCGGGTTCGATTCCCGATGGGGACATTGACGAAATCACTTTGTGAGACTGTCCTTTGTTTGGACTTTACAGGAATGAATCACCTGATAAAATAAGTTGATTCCGTGCTTCAGAGGGCACGTTAAGCCGTTGGTCCCGGCTATTAGCCGTAAAAATAGCTCCACCAACCCACATTGGAACAGCGTGGTGGAATATGCTCCATCCATACCCCCTCCGGTTAATTGAGGGGAGGCCTGTGCCTAGCAGTGAGACGTATATATGCTATTTATGTTATATTACGAATACAACCTTATATATTATAGGTATATTTTGAAGTTCGGTTAAGCGTAGGTATCTACATAGATGCCTACATAGTTTATTTTCCGATGGATGAGGCTAACCAGCCCGATTGGATGTATAGAAGTGAGCTTTTGTTGTTGTATTATTGACTATTCATTTATAATCTATTATATATTCAAAAATTGACATTTGCGCCTATTTTTAAATGGGCAATGTTAACGAATGTCAAATAGCATTATGGCTTTTTTAGATAAATGGCTGCAATGTGGCCTTTAAGAGCTCCCAGGGCATTATTTGAGAACGTTAGGTCGGAGATAATCAGCGAAAACCGTATAGTGGTAACTATTTTAATTATCGGAGTACTTCTCGCGCCAAAGTAGACGTGTATTTAAGTATAATAATATGTGTTAAAGTGACATAGGCAGGACTTCTTTTATTACAAGCATTAGAGTTCGTAATAGGCAACTCACCGTAGTAAGTATACCTACTAAATAGTTTACCTATTAGACGTAGTATATTATTGCTTATTCTATGCTATTAGATTACATCGGAGCGACAGACGCCAGACAAGTCTATACGAGGTTATTGGAATCAAACGTCAATATATAGCACGCGATTCATTGACGAGTTTATTAAATTGTCAGTATGACGGGCATAGGCACGGGGCGCAACGTACATCCAGATTTGCCACACGCGATAGCCACTCAATACGTCACTTTATCGTATGGAATTGACAGGCGACATTTTAACTTCGATGGTAATATATAAAGCTTTCTTTTACCTAACGAATCACACCCCGGACACTACATACAAATAACCTCGTCTTACACAGACACTAAACATTCACATTATCGTATACACGCATCGTGTGACGTCTAACGCCATACGATTCAAGTCTAAACTATGTTCGAGGGGGGGAGGAAAGCCTAGCTCAGACGCTAGTGGGGAGCGGAAGTTGCCGTTCTATACGTAGTATTATTCTTTATTCTATGCTAATGTTCAATGGCAGTTAGTTTATAATTTGGAATCGGTCTGATTAAAACTAACGTCCCACAGACATTACAGAGTGTGTAATTTACAGTTACGGTTATTGATCCAGGGCGTTTACTCAGATCACCTTATTATGGGGTGTTGATACCTAATTGAAATTCTGCATAAATTGAAATTACTTTCATCCGCCATGTCCGGTAAAATAAATGGGCGAATCTTTTTCCCACGCTATGAAATCAAACTTCCAAAGGATGTGCCATCATCATCATCTATCTCTCTAGCAATATCCCGTTTTTGACAGGGTTAGCTTGCTTAACCTGAAGATTTGACAGATCCGGTTTTTTACAGAAGCGACTGCCTGTCTGACCTTCCAACCCGCGAAGGGAAAACCAGTCCAATACAGGTTAGGTTAGAAAATCCATTTCTCGGAAATGTGGGTTTCTTCGCGATGTTTTTTTTCACCGTTGAGCACGTGATAATCATTTATGTTCCAAACATGAATTCGAAAACAAATTCACCATGTGCTATCGACACAAAATAAGAAGTAGATTAGATGAACAGTATAGATTGCTCCACAGCTTTCTATTGATAGGAAAACCCTTTGAACTTAATAGCAATAGCTGGTAATGTGATACGAAAGTACGAACCTTGGTAGTATGTTAAATCCAAAACCAAGGTCTAACATATTAATAGAACCACAAACAAAATAAATCTAATTGAAGATAAATGTACAAGAATATCTTTAGTGTAGGATAAATGTCGAAATGATTACCCTATGTTCATTCAGAAGAGCAGAAAATACCGAAATTGATAGCTATAGCTATATAGGTAGCTACAAGTAACGGCAAGCGTAGGCGGGTGCGCCCGTACAAACGTTCAAAGAAACAAGTTGCTTTTAATCGTTTAATTCATACCAGGATTGATTATACTAAGGAATTTTATTTTAAGACTAAACAATATGTTTGTTTGCTAAAAGGTTTTGACCCCTCTTTATATAATTGCACTTAAATATAAACTCACGTAGCACATAATACTTTATGCCTACACAATATTGCCCGCCCTTATGTAAAATCTTGACCTGACCTCCACTAAAGCATCCATTTCTACCTGTCATTCCGTTTTGTGTACTTATGTTTCCATTTTTCTTACCTACTGATACTCGGACCCTTTCTCCTTGACTTCCCTTTTGGGTGATTCTGTTTACGATAAGCGGGACACCTCTTTCGCTGTGCAAAAATAAATTATATGATATTTGTGTTTTTTTTTTACTTGAAAGGAGACACACAGCAGGTGGTCCCATATTAATTTTATTATCAGTAAGCCTTTGAAGATGGTGCCACATACTTTGTATCATTTATTGTTGAAGTCAAAAGTGGCTGCGAATTATCTTCCTTTGTCAATGAGGGATTTTCCAATTCCAATCAAAAACATTGTTAAGTTTTTTCTTCGTTTAAACTTCCAATTTCATGGATAACAGACATGTGCATCTTTTATCTTTATTTTTGGTTATAAATGATGGCTCTTTTTATTACACCAAGGTACACAATATTATTCTATAAGTACATAATGTGATCCAAATATCAAGCAACAATTAGTTTTATATAATAATACCCTTCTGCTATTACATTACATTTTTGAATAATTATTTACCCCAGCAATGAGAAAATAGGTAATTATCGCGTTAAAAGTGAACAACGCCATCTAACGTGTGTTTAGGGAACGTCAATTGGAAAGTCCGTCATAGTCTCACGTCACGGGCACAATATGCGATGTAAACATAGCGTTAAAGTGCAACTTCTTATCTAAAAACCCGTTGACTGTAATCCATCACATGTTTCATCTAAATAAAACCATCAGTGTCCGTCTGTTCGTAAAAATCGCCTCGGCATAATGCCATCTGGTGAATGTCTCGTTCAAGTGTCGCTTGTTGTGCGTCTGCGCATTTAGCACATGGGTCCAATACGGGTCTAATCGGTCACTCTATTCGATTGGATAATGGATGTACTCGTAACAGCCCAAGAGGTTATAAACAATTGAGTTGGTGTTATATGGTCTGACCTTTGCATTTGGGGTGACTATTGGGTAGTAGTGTTGTATGTAAGTGTAGGAAAGAAAAGTAATATATAGGTAGCTATTGTTTACGAAAAAAATACTGATACAAAATCTACCGGTATTGAATATATCTGTCATAAAAAGTATTAGGTAGGTATATGAAATGGAATGGGACTTACAAAATAGCTGTGAGGAGTGAATGTAATACTCTAACCCTCTGCCTTCACCGTCGGGGACACAGGCATGATGCTATGCTATGTGAAATACAAATTGTATTAATAGGAACGAGAGTGTTTGGCCCTTGACTTTTATTGGTAGTCCGAAAGATAGAATATGGATAGAATAGTGGACGTGACCCGAAAGTGTGTGAACCTCACCCCGATAGCAAATACAAATAAATAAAATAAAACAGTCTGGTAACATAACACGAGGTACGAACGCGAAATTATAAAAAATCTGTTAAGTATTTACTTGGAACACTTATGAAAATTAAATTGGATGAAGAACTAATTTATTATTCGACTCTATTCAACTTTTCCTTTTTCAGCTTGTTGGAAACGTTTGGCCCTGTTCGTGAACGTTTAAACATTTTAATTAAACCACTTGTGACTGCGAAAACATTAAGTACTTAGTCGCTATTATAAGCTTACAAGAGCAACTTACTTGGAACGGGCTTGAAGACCCAGTACGTTGGTTTTTTAGAAACGAATAACACAGTCCTTGAAGTTGAGGGATCAGGAGTACTGCTATGCAATTCAATGCTTTGTGTCTATAGCTTTTGGGTACCTATACGTTGTAAGGAGAGTAACTAGGTATAACATAACATAAGCTCACGACTATATCCCAACTGGGGTAGTCAGAGGTACATCCTACATCCATTATTTTGTGGGGTTTTTATTGTAACAAAATTTTCTGTATTTTTTATGAAAAATAAACATTTTACTGTATTAGCGTGATGTGATATGAGCCAATTGTGTAAGTGAAAATTTCACTTAAAGTAAATTAATAACTCATTGGTGCAGTAGTGGGGTTCTAATCGGCGCTCCCCGTTTGAGGAGCAAGCCGGTGAGCCACAGGGCCGCACATTGGGTCGAAAGTGCTATTGCAGGGACTTACGATTCAACTTTCGTTTATCACATATTTGATTATGCCAATAGATAGAGCTAATCAAACACAATAAATGTTATGTTAGGTCATTTTTTCCTAAAGTTTATACTTTGGTCAGAAAAAAACATTTTCTGTTTTTTTTTTGTATGAAACGTATCAAAGACAGTTAAATTTCTGCCAAGTCCATACCGATCCAGCTGCGAGACCTTATTTTCTGTAATCTTTGTCTAGTTGACTACTCAAATGCAAAATCAGCATCTGCCTAAAGTTGCAATTCTTTGAAAAAAATGGGTCACAAAAGGACAAAAAATTCAACATTTCAAAATTCAGTTTTATGTTTTATTAATTTATTATAAGCTTAGTTCTATGTTAAATACTATACAGAAATACATTACAACACAAGTGACAAAGTTAAAATGAACAAAAAATATTTTGAAGCTACCTACCCAGAACATAATTAATTATAATTGATGAATAACCTTTACTTATGTTTTTTCGTTATAAAATTTCTCAAAATTAATTAACTTTTATCTATCACTATTGCTCGCCATAAATTGTGACAATACATTCTTACAACTCTTATTAATTGGTTACCTACATAAGTTTTAACAAAATAATAATATAATCTTAAGAGATACTTAAACAAAAATATACTACTTAACTTGTAAAAGACAAAAGATATTGAGAAATTATAAGTCCAGCCGCAGAATTATTATTTGGCCACGTGTTCAAACTTCTCATTTAATAAAAAAGCAACGGGAAAATGAGATAGCCTCTAATAAACTAATTCGTCTTTTTTATAATGCCAACTAAATATTGTATAGAATGCATCAAAAATGGATCAACTGTTATTTTTATTTGTCCTTCTGATTTATACCTTGCCACGAAATTTACTAACTCAGCCACGGATTTTACAACTCATCACCATTTTACGTTTTACAGCTTCAATACAAGCTCCTCTATTTTTAATAATTCAAGCTTCAATAGACAACATCATATATCATTACTTAGCACGTAAAATAATAATTCATATTCGTTTGTCGTGAAAATTGCCACTGCACGATTTGGCGGGAGTGCGAGAGATGACAGCGACTGGCCATTTGCACCAATCAGAGAGCGCCATTCGATTCATGTGCAGACGAGTGCCTACCTCCCGTGTTTGTTTTGTTTATTGTTGTTCGCGCGTGTCGGCGTAATTAAATTGATGTTTTCGATAAGTATTAATTAATTATGACGTCTAAAAGTGAAAACGAAGTGCCTATGTACGCAAATACATCTGTAAGCATGTGGTAGGCCTTGCAATCAGACTGAAATTCGTAACGCCACCATTAGAGGCTAAGGCACAACCGCTTGGAATGAAAAGAAAGCGTGGAAGGCCAACTAAAGCGCGAGCAGCGTTAATTATTCAATAATGTTTTTTTTCTACTTTATTATTATAATATATATAGCTACAAACCCATGTACCTATTGACTGACTGACTGACTCACTGACAGGGTTGTTCTCCCAGAAGGAGTGTCGGGGGGTAAAAATGGTGTATGGGGGATGTGATCAAAATTTTCCGGTGAGTATGGGAAAACTTCCAGATCTTGGAAAACTGCTCCGCATCAGGGAGACACCCTACGGCCTGGCAAAACTATCGCACCTGGATCGATTCTTTTTTCACAAAACCTATTTAATTCTTAGTCAAATCCTATGGCCGGTGAAAAAAAATCAAAATGGCGGAAAAACAAGATGGCCGCCATACAAAATTTTGTTTTTTCAGAAAATGCATCGGGAGTAAAAACTGTGTATGGAGATGTAATCGGAACGTCTTGTGGAGTATGAAAACACTTCTCTATCTTCAAAATCTGCTCCGCATCAGGGAGACACCCTACGGCCTGGCAAAACTATAAAACCTGGAGCAATTTTTCTTTCGCGAAACATATTTAAATCTTGGTCAAATCCAATCCCTGGTGAAAAAAAACCAAAATGGCGGAAAAAACAAGATGGCCGCCATACAAAATTTTCGTTTTTCCTGAAAATGCCTCGAGGGTAAAAATGATGTATAGGGATGTGATCGGATCGTCATGTTGAGTATTTCAGTACTGCTCGATCTTGAAAAACTGCTCCGCATCAGGGAGACACACTACGGCCTGGCTAACCTATCGCACCTGGAACAATGATTTTTTCGCACAACGTATTTAAATCTTGGTCAAATCCAATCGCCGGTGAAAAAACACCAAAATGGCGGAAAAACAAGATGGCCGCCATACAAAATTTTGTTTTTTCAGAAAAATGTCTTAGAGGTAAAAACAATGTATGAGGGTGTAATCGGAATGTTATGTTGAGTATGCAAGTACTTCTCGATCTTTGAAATCTGCTCCGCATCAGGGAGACACCCTACGGCCTGGCAAAACTATCGCGCCTGGAACATTTTTGATTTCACGAGACCTATTTAAGTCTTGGTCAAATACTATCGCGGTAAAAAAATGGCGGGAAAACAAGATGGCCGCCATACAAATTTTTAGTTTTTCCTGAAAATGCCTTGGGGGTAAAAACGGTGTATGAAGGTTTTTATCGGAACGTCATGTCGAGTATAGAAATACTTCTCGGTTTTCGATTACTGCTCCGCATCAGGGAGACACCCTACGGCCCGGGAAAACTATCGCACTTGAACCAATTTTTCTTTCACAAAACCTATTTTTATCTTGGTCAAAATCTATCACCTGTAAAAAAAAATGGGTGAAAAACAAGATGGCCGCCATACAAATTTTTGTTTTTCCAGAAAATGTCTCGAGTGTAAAAATGTAAAAATGATGTATAGGGGTGTGACCAGAACGTCATCTTGGAAATCTACTCCGCATCAGGGAGAAACCCTACGGCCTGGCAAAACTATAGCACCTAGAACTTTTTTGCTTTCACGAGACCTATTTAAATCCTGGACAAATTCTATCGCCTAAAAAAAAACAAGATGGCCGCCATACAAAGCTGCGAACTAATACAAGACACGCGAGCAGCTTGCTGCGAGCGAACCACGCGACATCTAGTTTAATTATATAACTGTACGTTTTCATTATGGTATTTTAATAATAAGTACACAGATTTTTAAATAAAAAAGTATTTAATTTTGTTTTCCCCCAATAGCGTCTAGGTACTTGAAATTAGTGGCTTTAATATAGAATTTGATGAAAATTTTAGGTAAACTTGAGGATCAATTAATGTAGGATGTATTACATTTTAAACATATTGAGTTATAAAATTTGAAGCTAATAGAATTACTATTTTGATGCAGTATATTAATATTTTAGAAGTTAGCTACTCGAATGCATGCCACAAATTTAGATGCTAAAAAATAACCACCATGTTGAGTTATATTTAGAGTGGCTTACTTAGGAGATAACTATTGGCTAAGATAATATTATTTAGACGCGCGTTGATTGTGGCTGTCTTAGTAATTTAGAAGGCAAATTCGATTTTCAGATGCGAATAATGCTATTAAATAGAAGCTTGTTTAATTACTACCCAAAGATATTAAATACAAAAAAGTTAGCCATTATTTTAAAATGCTATTCACTTCACTATCACTAGAACTA